>NW_022262860.1:0-27500 GCF_002021735.2 Oncorhynchus kisutch | reverse complement strand
TCCACTCTTCCTCTCCTCCTCTCCTCCTCTCCTCCTCTCCTCCTCTCCCCCTCTCCTCCACTCTTCTTCTCCTCCACTCCTCCACTCCTCCTCTCCTCCTCTCCTCCACTCTTCTTCTCCTCCACTCTTCCTCTCCTCCACTCTTCTTCTCCTCCACTCTTCCTCTCCTCCACTCTTCCTCTCCTCCACTCCTCCGCTCCTCCACTCCTCCGCTCCTCCTCCCCTCCACTCTTCCTCTCCTCCTCTCCTCCGCTCTTCCTCCCCTCCACTCTTCCTCTCCTCCACTGTTATTGTCCTCCACTCCTCCTCTCCTCCTCTCCTCCACTCTTCTTCTCCTCCACTCTTCTTCTCCTCCACTCTTCTTCTCCTCCACTCATCCTCTCCTCGACTCCTCCACTCCTCCTCTCCTCCTCTCCTCCTCTCCTCCTCTCCTCCACTCTTCTTCTCCTCCACTCTTCTTCTCCTCCACTCTTCCTCTCCTCCACTCCTCTTCCCCTCCACTCTTCCTCTCCTCCACTCTTCTTCCCCTCCACTCTTCCTCTCCTCCACTCTTCTTCTCCTCCACTCTTCTTCTCCTCCACTCCTCCTCTCCTCCTCTCCTCGACTCCTCCAGTCCTCCTCTCCTCCTCTCCTCCTCTCCTCCTCTCCTCCACTCTTCTTCTCCTCCACTCTTCCTCTCCTCCACTCTTCCTCTCCTCCACTCTTCCTCTCCTCCACTCTTCTTCTCCTCCACTCTTCCTCTCCTCCACTCCTCCTCTCCTCCTCTCCTCCACTCTTCCTCTCCTCCACTCTTCTTCTCCTCCACTCTTCCTCTCCTCCACTCCTCCTCTCCTCTTCTCCTCCACTCTTCTTCTCTTCCACTCTTCTTCTCCTCCACTCTTCCTCTCCTCTTCTCCTCCACTCTTCTTCTCCTCCACTCTTCTTCTCCTCCACTCTTCCTCTCCTCCACTCCTCCTCTCCTCCTCTCCTCCACTCTTCTTCTCCTCCACTCTTCTTCTCCTCCACTCTTCCTCTCCTCCACTCTTCCTCTCCTCCACTCTTCTTCTCCTCCACTCTTCCTCTCCTCCACTCTTCTTCTCCTCCACTCTTCTCCTCCACTCTTCTTCTCCTCCACTCTTCTTCTCCTCCACTCTTCCTCTCCTCCACTCTTCTTCTCCTCCACTCTTCTTCTCCTCCACGGTCTGCAGATAAAAAGAGAAACTAACATTCTGATGAAAGATCTGTTTCCTTTATGTCTGCATGAGGACACATGAGGACACATCAGAAACACACACACACACACACACACACACACACACACACACACACACACACACACACACACACACACACACACACACACACACACACACACACAGCACCCCATTAGGATGAATGTCAAAGCGTGGGCCAAGGGTGTGCAGCGCTGTGTGTTTCCGATGGTCTCATAGCTGGTGACATCATTATTTCTCTCATTTAAAGGGATCCCCTGGTCGAGAAGGTCCCCCAGGTCCTCCTGGCCCCCCGGGTCAACCAGTAAGTTAACCGCTCATCTCTTTCTCAGAGATATACTGTGTCAGTGTCACTTGGAGGTGCTAAGCCCACTGTACCATATTTAGGTTAAATGCCTCAAAACCACAGAAAGACAATTATTTTACAGAAAACTGAAATCACTGTACTTGAAGGGGTTATGTATAAGGCATTCATACCACCATAAAACAATCATTATAACTTTGAGTGTTTCAGTATCAGTCATACCACCATAAAACAATCATTATAACTTTGAGTGTTTCAGTATCAGTCATACCACCATAAAACAATCATTATAACTTTGAGTGTTTCAGTATCAGTCATACCACCATAAAACAATCATTATAACTTTGAGTGTTTCAGTATCAGTCATACCACCATAAAACAATCATTATAACTTTGAGTGTTTCAGTATCAGTCATACCACCATAAACACAATCATTATAACTTTGAGTGTTTCATTATCAGTCATACCACCATAAACACAATCATTATAACTTTGAGTGTTTCAGTATCAGTCATACCACCATAAACACAATCATTATAACTTTGAGTGTTTCAGTATCAGTCATACCACCATAAACACAATCATTATAACTTTGAGTGTTTCAGTATCAGTCATACCACCATAAACACAATCATTATAACTTTGAGTGTTTCAGTATCTGTCATACCACCATAAACACAATCATTGTAACTTTGAGTGTTTCAGTATCAGTCATACCACCATAAACAAAATCCTTATAACTTTGAGTGTTTCAGTGTCAGTCATACCACCATAAACACAATCATTGTAACTTTGAGTGTTTCAGTATCAGTCATACCACCATAAACACAATAATTGTAACTTTGAGTGTTTCAGCATCATTCATAAGAGTTCAAGCTTCGAGTGATGCTCAGATAATTATGAGAGGTTCATTCAACTATGATCTGACTGAAAAAGATGAAATGTATGATGACAATGTGTCTTTCCTACAGACTGCCTTGCCAATTGTCGGAGATATGAGCTCTTTACTCAAGGTACTGGACTGTTTCATGTATTACCGTTGTGGCATATGATTATTCCCATCAATTGTCATTCCAACATTATTCAGTGTGGTACATAAATCACACATTCTTTTTTTAATTGACAAGATTCATGGAAGATATTTTGTTATTACATTGAAGTGCCAACATGTAGATCCACATTGACTGAGGGTGAAGAAACAGGTTATAATTTAGCCTGCTTTAATTGCATCAGTTACTATGATTGCACAGTTGCCCACAGTGGTGTATTTCACACTTTAAGACCTCAGAGTTGTAATACAACAACAAACTTTTAATGTTGATATTTTGATGTGATATTTTCACCAGTACTAAACCTATCAGGGTGATGTTACGGAATTATTAACAGAAGCTCAGGAGCGCCTCCATCAGGTGGTGGTGGCGAACTGCAGCTAGAAATTCAAGAAATTGGAAATCCACTATGGAAATGCATTATTATATTCAACAGGAATCCTTGAAATGTCCTTAAAGAATGCTGTTGTTGAATACATCCCTCCTGGAGTACACAGGGAATATGTCCAAAATGGTACCCTATTCCCTACACTGTGAACTACTTTTGACCAGAGAGCTACGGCTGGGCTCTTGTCAACAGCAGTCCACTATATAGGGAATAGGGCTCTGGTCAGCAGTAGTGTATTATATAGGGAATAGGGCTCTTGTCAACAGTAGTGCACTATATAGGGAATAGGGCTCTTGTCAACAGTAGTGCACTATATAGGGAATAGGGCTCTTGTCAACAGTAGTGCACTATATAGGGAATAGGGCTCTGGTCAGCAGTAGTGTATTATATAGGGAATAGGGCTCTTGTCAACAGTAGTGCACTATATAGGGAATAGGGCTCTTGTCAACAGTAGTGCACTATATAGGGAATAGGGCTCTAGTCAACAGTAGTGCACTATATAGGGAATAGAGCTCTGGTCAACAGTAGTGCACTATATAGGGAATAGGGCTCTTGTCAACAGTAGTCCACTATATAGGGAATAGGGCTCTTGTCAACAGTAGTCCACTATATAGGGAATAGGGCTCTTGTCAACAGTAGTGCACTATATAGGGAATAGGGCTCTGGTCAACAGTAGTGTACTATATAGGGAATAGGGCTCTGGTCAACAGTAGTGCACTATATAGGGAATAGGGCTCTGGTCAACAGTAGTGCACTATATAGGGAATAGGGCTTTCTGTTGTCAGTTGTTTGTTCTCACGGCTACCTTGTTGCTATGTATTTAAGGGACAACACTTCTCCTTTTCCATCTATCTCTCCAACACTCCCACACCTTGTTGATGTATCTGTACAATGTACACTCTTCTCTCTCTCTGTCTCTTCTCTCTGTCCATCTATCTCTCCAACACTCCCACACCTTGTTGATGTATCTGTACAATGTACACTCTTCTCTCTCTCTGTCTCTTCTCTCTGTCCATCTATCTCTCCAACACTCCCACACCTTGTTGATGTATCTGTACAATGTACACTCTTCTCTCTCTCTGTCTCTTCTCTCTGTCCATCTATCTCTCCAACACTCCCACACCTTGTTGATGTATCTGTACAATGTACACTCTTCTCTCTCTCTGTCTCTTCTCTCTGTCCATCTATCTCTCCAACACTCCCACGCCTTGTTGATGTGTCTGTACAATGTACACTCTTCTCTCTCTGTCTGTCTTCTCTCTCTCCGTCTGTCTTCTCCTTCTCCATCTGTCTCTTCTCTCTCTCCGTCTGTCTCTTCTCTCTTTGCATCTGTCTCTTCTCTCTGTCTCTTCTCTCTACATCTCTCTTCTCTCTGTCCATCTCTTCTCTCTGTCCATCTGTCTCTTCTCTCTCTCTGTCTCTCTTCTCTCTGTCTCTTCTCTCTCTCTGTCTCTCTTCTCTCTGTCCGTCTCTTCTCTCTTCTCTCTGTCCATCTGTCTCTTCTCTCTCTCTGTCTCTTCTCTCTCTCTGTCTCTCTTCTCTCTCTGTCTCTCTTCATCTCTCTTCTCTCTGTCCATCTGTCTCTTCTCTCTTCTCTCTCTGTCTCTCTTCTCTCTCTGTCTCTCTTCTCTCTCTCTGTCTCTCTTCTCACTGTCTCTCTTCTCTCTCACTGTCTCTCTTCTATCTGTCCGTCTCTTCTCTCTCTGTCCATCTGTCTCTTCTCTCTCTGTCTCTCTTCTCTCTCTCCGTCTGTCTTCTCTCTCTCCGTCTGTCTTCTCTCTCTCCATCTGTCTTCTCTCTCTTCTCTGTGTTTGTGTGATTACTGTTCGGTTGTGATGCTAGTCCCTCTCAGCCAGCCAAGATGAATGCACATCCATGCATTCATCCCTCTCTTCTCAGTCAGAGAAGAAATTATGTGTATTTAAAACAGGATTGTGTCTGTTGAGAGAGGATTGTGTTAAAACAGGATTATGAGAGAGAGAGAGAGAGAGATTTTATTCTACCAGACCAAAGATAGGAAGCCCAGTTAAATGAATAAAGTGTCCAAGCTTTTAGCTGTTCAAAGCAGATTGACATTTATTGTCATGAATCTTGTCCTGGAGGCAGAACTGAGCAATTTCCACTAGATTGGCCAGCTGCAAAGTCAAAATTGGCTAATTTGCTTTTTGGTGTTAGTTTAGGTTTATTAGTGTGGTTAAGATTAAAGTTAGATTTAAAATCAGATTTTACGACTTTGTGGCTGTGCTAGCTAGTGACCCCTCTGCAGAACTGCCTCCAGAACAAGATTCATGACAAAGAAACGCTAACCTGCCTGTTTAAAGGCCTTTTTTTACAATGTGCTGCTGGCTTGACTGCGTCATTCCACTTGATGAGTTGAATGACAATCCTCCCCAAGAATAGCTTTTCTCCGTTTCTTCACTTTAATTGACAGAGTTTGGTCACTTTACAGCCGATGGTATTTGATATTTCACACTGAAAGGAACACTCAACTGAATTGGACCTTTTTTATTTCAAGACACTTCGCTCAAGTCTCTCTCAGAAAAAAAGATTTGTACTTCCATAAAGTTAGATGAAATATCTTCCCACTGCTCTTCTCTGATGAGTCTAAATGCCAGTGACACTAAGGGTCATACAGTCTTCATGCTGTGTAAACAGAACTGATATCACTCTACAGATAAATGGTTGGAAGTGGAACGTATTCATGTGTTCTTCATTTGAGGCTGCTGAGGGGAGGGAAGCTCATAGTAATGGCTGGAACGGCATCAAACACATGGAAACCATTCCACCTATTCCACTCCAGTCATTACCACGAGCCCGTCCTCCCTAATTCAGGTGCCACCAACCTCC
Source organism: Oncorhynchus kisutch (assembly GCF_002021735.2). Taxonomy (NCBI): domain Eukaryota; kingdom Metazoa; phylum Chordata; class Actinopteri; order Salmoniformes; family Salmonidae; genus Oncorhynchus; species Oncorhynchus kisutch. The sequence goes on along the minus strand of NW_022262860.1, from coordinate 21,700 downwards.
TGTGGTGTTCTTCTACTGAATGTACACTGAGTGGACAAAAAAATTAGGAACACCTGCTCTTTCCATGTCATAGACTGACCAGGTGAATCCAGGTGACAGCTATGATCCCTTATTGATGTCACTTGTTAAATCCACTTCAATCAGTGTAGATGAAGGGGAAGAGACAGGTGGTTAAAGGACGATTTTGAAGCCTTGAGACCATTGGGACATGGATTGTGTATGTGTGCTATTCAGAGGGTGAATGGGCAAGACAATAGATTTAAGTGCCTTTGAACAGGGTATGGTAGTATGTGCCAGGTGCACCGGTTTGTGTCAAGAACTGCAATGCTGCTGGGTTTTTCATTCTCAACAGTTTCCCGTGCGTATCAAGAATGGTCCACCACCCAAAGGACATCCACCCAATTTGACAAAACTGTGGAATGCTTTCGACACCTTGTAGAGTCCGTGCCCCAACGCATTTAGGCTGTTCTGATTGCAAAGGGGGAGGTGCAACTCAATATTAGGAGGATGTCCTTAATGTTTTGTACACTCAGTGTATAATCATAGCATTGTTCTATGAAGTAAGTGCCTCTGGGTAACTGATACCTAATTATCTTCAGCAGAGTACAGATTGTCTGCTGCTGTAGAGGAAGTACACTTCAACAACTCCACAGTGTCAGAGTACAGAATGTCTGCTGCTGTAGAGGAAGTACACTTCAACAACTCCACAGTGTCAGAGTACAGAATGTCTGCTGCTGTAGAGGAAGTACACTTCAACAACTCCACAGTGTCAGAGTACAGAATGTCTGCTGCTGTAGGGAACGTACACTTCAACAACTCCACAGTGTCAGAGTACAGAATGTCTGCTGCTGTAGAGGAAGTACACTTCAACAACTCCACAGTGTCAGAGTACAGAATGTCTGCTGCTGTAGAGGAAGTACACTTCAACAACTCCACAGTGTCAGAGTACAGAATGTCTGCTGCTGTAGAGGAAGTACACTTCAACAACTCCACAGTGTCAGAGTACAGAATGTCTGCTGCTGTAGAGGAAGTACACTTCAACAACTCCACAGTGTCAGAGTACAGAATGTCTGCTGCTGTAGAGGAAGTACACTTCAACAACTCCACAGTGTCAGAGTACAGAATGTCTGCTGCTGTAGAGGAAGTACACTTCAACAACCCCACAGTGTCAGAGTTTAGAATGTCTGCTGCTGTAGAGGAAGTACACTTCAACAACTCCACAGTGTCAGAGTACAGAATGTCTGCTGCTGTAGAGGAAGTACACTTCAACAACTCCACAGTGTCAGAGTACAGAATGTCTGCTGCTGTAAAGGAAGTACACTTCAACAACTCCACAGTGTCAGAGTACAGAATGTCTGCTGCTGTAAAGGAAGTACACTCCAGACAGGGCTGATTTCCCAGACAGGGCTGATTTCCCAGACAGGGCTGATTTCCCAGACAAGGCTGATTTCCCAGACAGGGCTGATTTCCCAGACAAGGCTGATTTCCCAGACAGGGCTGATTTCCCAGACAGGGCTGATTTCCCAGACAGGGCTGATTTCCCAGACAAGGCTGATTTCCCAGACAGGGCTGATTTCCCAGACAAGGCTGATTTCCCAGACAAGGCTAATTTCCCAGACAGGGCTGATTTCCCAGACAGGGCTGATTTCCCAGACAAGGCTAATTTCCCAGACAGGGCTAATTTCCCAGACAGGGCTAATTTCCCAGACAGGGCTGATTTCCCAGACAAGGCTGATTTCCCAGACAAGGCTAATTTCCCAGACAAGGCTGATTTCCCAGACAGGGCTGATTTCCCAGACAAGGCTGATTTCCCAGACAAGGCTGATTTCCCAGACAGGGCTAATTTCCCAGACAGGGCTGATTTCCCAGACAAGGCTGATTTCCCAGACAAGGCTGATTTCCCAGACAAGGCTGATTTCCCAGACAAGGCTGATTTCCCAGACAAGGCTAATTTCCCAGACAGGGCTGATTTCCCAGACAGGGCTAATTTCCCAGACAGGGCTAATTTCCCAGACAGGGCTAATTTCCCAGACAGGGCTAATTTCCCAGACAGGGCTAATTTCCCAGACAGGGCTAATTTCCCAGACAGGGCTAATTTCCCAGACAGGGCTAATTTCCCAGACAGGGCTAATTTCCCAGACACAGACTAAGCCTAACGATTTGAATGTAAATAAATGTTACTCAGTGAAACCTGAACTGGATGGGAGACTGTGATACTTCAAATGATCCCCTAAATGTCACAGTCAGTTAGAGAGTGGGTGGGAAATAGGACAATGTCTGGTTCTCAGTCTACTCACATTAACTTCAATGTTGTGGAAACATTGAGAGAACGTTAAGACATCTCCCCTGCTCTTCGACCCAGGGGAGATGGAATACAAACACAAGGAGCACTGTATTTCCCTGCTGTGACTCAGTGAGATGACAGATATGTGGTCTGTATGACCGTACCTCTCCCCCCTCCTGCTGTGTGTTGGCAGAATGCCTGCACCGTGTGCCAGACCAGAGTGCCAGGTCTGCCTGGGCAGAAGGGCGAGCAGGGAACCCATGGAGCGACAGGAGTGCAAGGCATGGTGGGAGAAAAGGTGAGTGTCTCATTATCTTTTGTGTGTGTGTGTGTGTGTGTGTGTGTGTGTGTGTGTGTGTGTGTGTGTGTGTGTGTGTGTGTGTGTGTGTGTGTGTGTGTGTGTGTGTGTGTGTGTGGCCCGCCCGCCCAGAAGTGTGAGAGTGGAACCCTTGGGGACAGATTGTGTGGTTTTCTGTGTGTGTCTTTCTCTGTGCATGTGTTCTTGCGTGCATTGATTTGCGTGTGTGTCCATCCTAAACAGGGGGATCCAGGAGTGCGAGGACCTCTCGGTAATCCAGGGAAAGAAGGTCCAAAGGTAGGAAACAAGGTGTCATCCTGATTCTAATGTATGTGTTCTAAATGGCAGCTTATTCCCTATTATAATGCATGTGTTCTAAATGGCAGACTATTCCCTATTATAATGGATGTGTTCTAAATGGCAGCCTATACCCTATTATAATGGATGTGTTCTAAATGGCAGCCTATACCCTATTATAATGGATGTGTTCTAAATGGCAGACTATACCCTATTATAATGGATGTGTTCTAAATGACAGACTATTCCCTATTATAATGGATGTGTTCTAAATGGCAGCCTATTCCCTATTATAATGGATGTGTTCTAAATGGCAGCCTATTCCCTACATAGTGCACTATAACCTCTGGTGAAAAGTATTGCCCTGTGTAAAGGATTAGGACACAGTGAATTTGGGACACAGTCAATGTATACAGAATTACTTTCCACCTTACAATTACTCCATTCACTCCATTCATTGCCAATCTCAGCATGACAAAGTGAATTAGAATAGTGTAATAGTATTTAGACTGGTGCATAACATAGCTGGGGACTACACTTCTCCAGGTTATTATTTTACATGGTTCTATCCCTTGTTGCTATTCATTTCCAGTTGAATTGTTTTCATAATACTTCCTACGAATAAATACCCTCTTCATAATGCATTGTGAGGGCATTTATAATGCCTTATAAACTATGCATAATATGCTATAATGTACGACATAGGCTCTCGTAGTTGTTCATATTTCATTTCATCGGAGAGATTTGGGAAGATTCAGACACCAACCGTTGAACCAAAGATTCAGACATTTACCATGTTAGTCCAGCACATTCGTATCGTCAGAGCTGCTGGCTGCAGACGTGGTTGCCATGGATACACAGCAGTGTCCTGTATTAGTAAAATTACCCAAGCAGTCGCTTCTAATTGGCTCTATTAGAAACAAGAAGTCAAAGTGAAATGTATGACCACCCGTCATGCCGCTGGTTTGAGACTATTAGAAGGTTTGGAGAGAACATACTGTATATTATGGTGGTAGACATTTCTCAAGTAAACACATTAAGAAAAGGTTTATACAGAATTCAACTTGATTTGGCCATTTTTGTACTATTTACTGATGTTGTTACTGTTTACTCATTCACTGTTGTTGTTACTGTTTACTCATTCACTGTTGTTGTTACTGTTTACTCATTCACTGTTGTTGTTACTGTTTACTCATTCACTGTTGTTGTTACTGTTTACTCATTCACTGTTGTTGTTACTGTTTACTCATTCACTGTTGTTGTTACTGTTTACTCATTCACTGTTGTTGTTACTGTTTACTCATTCACTGTTGTTGTTACTGTTTACTCATTCACTGTTGTTGTTACTGTTTACTCATTCACTGTTGTTGTTACTGTTTACTCATTCACTGTTGTTGTTACTGTTTACTCATTCACTGTTGTTGTTACTGTTTACTCATTCACTGTTGTTGTTACTGTTTACTCATTCACTGTTGTTGTTACTGTTTACTCATTCACTGTTGTTGTTACTGTTTACTCATTCACTGTTGTTGTTACTGTTTACTCATTCACTGTTGTTGTTACTGTTTACTCATTCACTGTTGTTGTTACTGTTTACTCATTCACTGATGTTGTTACTGTTTACTCATTCACTGATGTTGTTTGCTGTTCTAGGGGATGAAAGGAGAGAGAGGGTTCCCTGGGCCTAGTGGAGACAAAGGAGACGAGGTGGGTTTCAGACCTGTCCTTGGGCCAATACAGGAATCATATACTTTAACATGCTTGAGTGTGCTTGAAAGTACACTACATCAAATCAAATCAAATCTGGAACCGGTGCACCTGGCACCAACGATCATACCACGCTCACAGTCGCTTAGGTCACTAGTTTTACCCTTTGTAACGTTCAGTCAATCAGTAACAGAATGCCTCAATGCCTGCTTTATATAGAAAGCCACGGTCACATGACTCATCTTGCCCCATGTACAACAGAATCAATGGAATAGCCCCAAAAATGCAAATGAGGTTAACTCTCTTCTTGTCCTTCTTGCAATAACTACCAGTTAGGCTATCATACACTAACTATTACACAGGAAGTGACAATGATTGTTCTCCGGTGTTTCTTGTCTTTCTCAGGGCTCTCCTGGAGTTCCAGGCATTCTGGGTACAACAGGCCGTACTGGAGCCGCTGTAAGCAAAACAAATCACCAATTTCATTAAATCATCTTTCACATCTATTCATCCCTCATTGTAATGCATGTGTAGTACTGTGTTGCTGATACAAGAACAATCACTGAGAACACCATACTCATTGTTTGGTCCCTATTTCCTCTCACCCAGTTTCTAAATTTAGTTTGTGACCCAGTTAATTGATGTACCTTGTTTCTATATTTAGTTTGTGACCCAATTAATTGATGTACCTTGTCTCTGTTTGCAGGGGGTCATGGGCAGACCTGGGCCAATGGGTCAGCCTGGAACAAAGGGAGATCGGGTAAGAAAGAGACGCTGTGTGTACACGCACTGTATGAATATACAGTCTCTAGTGAAGGTCTGCGCACACTTACACGGTCTTCACACTTTTCTACCTTCAAATTAAATCTACAAAGGGATTCAATTAGATTTGTCCCAAACTTAGTTTCCCAACATACTCCAACGTGAAAGAAAAATTTTCATTTTCCAAATGACTTAGAAACACAAGATGATGATGAATTGATTGCGCATATTTTCACTTCTACTTGGTGGAAGCACCTTCAGCAGCCATTACAGCTGGGAATCATTCTGAATAAGATTCTACCAAGCTTGCACAACTCTCATGACAACATGCACCCAGTGGCCAGTTTATTAGATACAGGGTCAGATCCCCCCCCCCCTCTGCCTCCAGAACAGAATGAATTCTTTGGGGTATGGAAACATTGCTCAATTGGTATCAAGGGACCTGACATGTGCCAGGAAAACATTCCCCACACAATTACACCACCGTCACCAGCTTGTACCGTTGATACCAGGCAGAATGGGGCCATGGACTCGTGCTGCTTGTGCCAAATCCTGACTCTGCCATCAACATGATGCAACAGCAACTGCTGCAATAGCGCATCCGTGAAAAAGACAGACAAGTTGTGTATTCCGAGATGCCGTTCTGCCATCCACTGTTGTACTGCACCGATATTTACCTGTTTGTGGCCCCCCTGTTAGCTTGCACGATTATTGCCATTCTCCTTCAGCCTCTCTCATCAACAAGCTGTTTTCTCCCACGGTGCTGCCGCTGACTGGGTGTTTGTTGTTTGTCGCACCATTCTCAGTAAACCCTAGACACTGTCCTGCGTGAAAAGGCCAGGATGCCGGGCGTTTCTGAGATACTGGAACCGGCTCGCCTGCCGCCGCCGATCATACCAAGCTCAAAGTCTCTTAGGTCACTGGTTTTGCCCATTGTAACATTCAGATGAACAGTAAATGAATGCCTCAAGGCTTGTCTGCCTGCTTTACATAGCAAGCCACGGCCACATGACTCACTGTCTGTAGGAGTGAACCATTTTCGTGAACAGGTTGTTGTACCTAATAAACTGGCCACTGAGTGTATATCCATTGTTTTTGTTAAAATTGCTCAAGCTCAGTAAATTTGGTAGGGAATCATTGATGGTCTGCAGTATTCAATCATTGTCTTTCATTTTTCAATCAGATTTAAGTCAGGACAGAGACTAAACCACTCAGGAACACTAAAATACCTCTTGGAAAAGCCATTCTGTTGTGTCCTTGGCATAATTTTGTGTGTGTGCAATTGTCCCACAGAACAATTTTACTCTATCCCAGGGTTAGGTATTCAGAAGACAGAGTTTCCTCTAACTTTTTACCTGGGCTTTGTTCCTTTCATATTTCTTTAGATCCTGACAGCCTCCCGAGGCCACTACAATACTAGAAAATACAAAGGGACCAAAACCATTGCATTCACTCCACATTACTGGGCCGCATGGTAAAGTGAAGGAAGCCTGTGTTAAAAACATTCACTCCACATTACTGGGCCGCATGGTAAAGTGAAGGAAGCCTGTGTTAAAAAAATCCATTCCAAATCATTGATTCTGTTTGCAACAATAGCATTAATACTACAAGACAACACAGCAAAGACATTATGTTTTTGGCCTAAAATAAAAAAAATACAGGTTTGGGTCAAATCCAATACAACATAACATAAAGTCAACCCTCTGTATTTTCAACTATTGTGGTTGGCAGCATCATGTTATGGGTATGCTTGTTATCGCCAGGGACTGGGGAGTTTGTCAGGATCAAGCAATGGCATTATATTGCCCTAAGAGTTGTGCAGAATCTTATTCAAAATGATTCACAGCTGTAATGGCTGTCAAAAGGTGCTTCCACCAAGTATTAACTTTGGGGTGTGAAGACACACAATCAAGACATCTTTGGTTTTTTTGTTTTTTGTTTATTAATTAGAACATTTTATATACATTTCTTTCACTTTGAAGATGTGGAGGAGGTTGTGTAGGGGGGGAGACTGTGCCATTGCTGTACAGACTTTCACTAGGCACTGTACTGTACATGTCTACTTTATGTTCTAAATATAGGCAGTTAGTACATACAGGGTCATGTTTTATTCAAGCATGTGGCCTGACATATGACAGCTGTTCTGATAGTCTAAGATGAAAACAATGCCTTGCGTCTTATTTAGTGCTATCTCAAAGAGCATCAATAATGGGTTATTGTAATACTCAGGAATCATGTTATTTTCTTAAAAAGCACATAATTCCTTATGGGTTTCTCTTCAGTTTTGTTGTTGAAAGAATGCCATGGGCCTAGTGTTGTCAGTGGATTGGGGTGGCGTGCTGTATGCCAATTCAGTAGCCTTGCAAGAGGCTTGTGCAGCCAGAACAGCTCATAGGATCTCCTGTTTCTGTAGCGGGAGGCAGGTTGATGTATCAGTACACCCCTTGTACAGGACACTAGTTTATCACAGGGCCTTACCCCCAATCTATCTCAAATTCAACAGAGCTAGTATGTCCCTCTTCTCAAATACTCTACCTCTGCAATAGACTTGTATTATCAGCCATGCCATGTCCCAAAGATTAGGATTGTCACTGTGTCTAATGTGTGGGTAAATAAGGGTAAAGAGGTATTCTTAGATTATTGGGATCTTAACTGGAGAAATGTGTTCCCCAGTGACTGACTGGAAAGCATTATCCCTCTCATGGTTTGGTGTGTGTGTGTGTGTGTGTGTGTGTGTGTGTGTGTGTGTGTGTGTGTGTGTGTGTGTGTGTGTGTGTGTGTGTGTGTGTGTGTGTGTGTGTGTGCGTGCGTGCGTGCATGTGTGTCCAACAGGGAAGTGAAGGATCCCCTGGAAGGCCAGGACTACCAGGCCCCCCAGTAAGTTATCCAGAGCATCACTGAGATCTGTGTGTGTGTGTATACAGACTGTGTGTGTGTATGCGTGCATGTACAGAGAGTGTGTGTGTTGTTGAGTCATTGGTGAGATGTGTCAACAGTTTTCATGCCTATGAATGATGACACCAGTTCAAGGTACCTTAGCCAATTACTAGTGTCCTTTTGAATGACTGGTCACACAACACATCATTTAAAAGGACAGTGAGATTGACTTACTACTTTGAAGGACAACATGTTTTCTTCCGTCTACTTGAGAAAATGTTTTTCTTGTTCTTTCTTCCTTCCTGGAAATCAAATCAAGTACAATTCTATTGGTCACATACACATATTTAGCAGATGTTATTGTGGGTGTAGCGAAATGCTTGTGTTCCTAGCTTCAACAGTGCAGTAGTATCTAACAGTGCAGTAGTATCTAACAGTGCAGTAGTATCTAACAGTGCAGTAGTGTCTAACAGTGCAGTAGTGTCTAACAGTGCAGTAGATTCTAACAGTGCAGTAGTATCTAACAGTGCAGTAGTATCTAACAGTGCAGTAGTGTCTAACAGTGCAGTAGTGTCTAACAGTGCAGTAGTATCTAACAGTGCAGTAGTATCTAACAGTGCAGTAGTGTCTAACAGTGCAGTAGTGTCTAACAGTGCAGTAGTATCTAACAGTGCAGTAGTATCTAACAGTGCAGTAGTATCTAACAGTGCAGTAGTGTCTAACAGTGCAGTAGTGTCTAACAGTGCAGTAGATTCTAACAGTGCAGTAGTGTCTAACAGTGCAGTAGTGTCTAACAGTGCAGTAGTATCTAACAGTGCAGTAGTGTCTAACAGTGTAGTAGTATCTAACAGTGCAGTAGTGTCTAACAGTGCAGTAGTATCTAACAGTGCAGTAGTATCTAACAGTGCAGTAGTATCTAACAGTGCAGTAGTATCTAACAGTGCAGTAGTGTCTAACAGTGCAGTAGTATCTAACAGTGCAGTAGTATCTAACAGTAGTATCTAACAGTAGTATCTAACAGTGCAGTAGTGTCTAACAGTGCAGTAGTATCTAACAGTGCAGTAGTATCTAACAGTGCAGTAGTGTCTAACAGTGCAGTAGTATCTAACAGTGCAGTAGTATCTAACAGTGCAGTGGTGTCTAACAGTGCAGTAGTATCTAACAGTGGTTTAGTGTCTAACAGTGCAGTAGTATCTAACAGTGCAGTAGTGTCTAACAGTACAGTAGTGTCTAACAGTGCAGTAGTATCTAACAGTGCAGTAGTATCTAACAGTGCAGTAGTGTCTAACAGTGCAGTAGTATCTAACAGTGCAGTAGTGTCTAACAGTGCAGTAGTATCTAACAGTGCAGTAGTATCTAACAGTAGTATCTAACAGTGCAGTAGTATCTAACAGCCCCAGATATTGATCTATCCATGTAGTGATCACCAGGCAGCCCCAGATATTGATCTATCCATGTAGTGATCACCAGGCAGCCCCAGATATTGATATCTCCATGTAGTGATCACCAGGCAGCCTTTCTTCCTTCCTGGAAATCAAATCAAGTACAATTCTATTGGTCACATACACATATTTAGCAGATGTTATTGTGGGTGTAGCGAAATGCTTGTGTTCCTAGCTTCAACAGTGCAGTAGTATCTAACAGTGCAGTAGTATCTAACAGTGCAGTAGTATCTAACAGTGCAGTAGTGTCTAACAGTGCAGTAGTGTCTAACAGTGCAGTAGATTCTAACAGTGCAGTAGTATCTAACAGTGCAGTAGTATCTAACAGTGCAGTAGTGTCTAACAGTGCAGTAGTGTCTAACAGTGCAGTAGTATCTAACAGTAGTATCTAACAGTGCAGTAGTATCTAACAGTAGTATCTAACAGTGTAGTAGTATCTAACAGTAGTATCTAACAGTGCAGTAGTATCTAACAGTGTAGTAATATCTAACAGTGTAGTAATATCTAACAGTGCAGTAGTATCTAACAGTGCAGTAGTATCTAACAGTGCAGTAGTATCTAACAGTAGTATCTAACAGTGCAGTAGTATCTAACAGTAGTATCTAACAGTGCAGTAGTATCTAACAGTGCAGTAGTATCTAACAGTGTAGTAATATCTAACAGTGCAGTAGTGTCTAACAGTGCAGTAGTATCTAACAGTGCAGTAGTGTCTAACAGTGCAGTAGTATCTAACAGTGCAGTAGTATCTAACAGTAGTATCTAACAGTGCAGTAGTATCTAACAGTGTAGTAATATCTAACAGTGCAGTAGTATCTAACAGTGTAGTAATATCTAACAGTGCAGTAGTATCTAACAGTGCAGTAGTATCTAACAGTGCAGTAGTATCTAACAGTGTAGTAATATCTAACAGTGCAGTAGTATTTCCCAGCTTTGATGCACCTGTACTGACCTCGCCTTCTGGATGATAGCGGGGTGAACAGGCCGTGGCTCAGGTGGTTGATGCCCTTGATTATCTTTTTGGCCTGTGACATCGGGTGCTGTAGGTGTCCTGGAGGGCAGGTAGAAATGTTATTGAGTCACCATGTTCATGTTACTTCTGGGGACACTGGAGCAAAACCGAAAGGAGTGTTTCTTATTGGACACGTACAAAGCGAGTACTTCCTGTTTCACTCTGTTATGGAGGGGTTTCTTCCGCTTTGTGCCTACTAAATACAACCCACTTACTGTGTTGGAGGAGAGGGTTAATGAATGAACTTCAGTACTGTAAATTCTTTAAATTGCACAAATCTAGCAAAAGCTTAGGGCCATAGATTTCCTTCAAACTTAAAACCTGTTCTCCTGTAAATACTCTGATGCTGTGGTTAGTTTAGCGCTGTCTTGCAGCCGTTTAGCTTTGCCTCAGATTACACACTGATGACAGACAGCACATACACTGAGTAGTGGAGAGGAGACCGGGGGCTACACCCCCCCCCCCCCCGGCCCCATAAACACTAGTCATCCAGACTATCTCTGGTATATCCAGGCTACTCCTCAAGCCATCAGGATGTTGTAGTTGCTGCTGCTAGCCTCCATCTCTTTAAATCAATGTGTTCTGCTATACTGTTTCCCCCAGATACACTAGTTAGACTACGGCCCAAATGGCACCTTATTCATTATATAGTGCACAACTTTTTACCTGAGCCCTATGAGCCCTTAAGTGGGGCACTATAGGGGATAGGGTGCCATTTGGTACTCACTTTAGTGTTTGAATCTACAGAGGCCGGAGGGTTATACAAGTGTTACTGCTCTCCTCTTTTGTTTAGTGATCACCAGGCAGCCCCAGATATTGATATCTCCATGTAGTGATCACCAGGCAGCCTCAGATATTGATATCTCCATGTAGTGATCACCAGGCAGCCCCAGATATTGATCTATCCATGTAGTGATCACCAGGCAGCCCCAGATATTGATCTATCCATGTAGTGATCACCAGGCAGCCCCAGATATTGATCTATCCATGTAGTGATCACCATGAGGCAGGGTGTTAACGTAGGAGATATCTGGCTCTGACTGAGATGTGTGTGTTTGCAGGGTGTTAACGTAGGAGATATCTGGCTCTGACTGAGATGTGTGTGTTTGCAGGGTGTCCCCTATGTGGAGGGCAATGGGATGAGCAGTCTGTACAAACTGCAGGTAAGAACTTCACTGTACTCATCCTCATCAGGTGTCAGGTGTTGCCGACAATGCAACTAGCATCACAGTGCTAGTCAACAGTTGTTGACATGTTACTCATAGTCTGTTGATTGTTTGTTGAGCATCGGTAGGGTGACCCTCAAAGTAAAGGTTACCACATTCCCCTATATACCCTGTAATCAGATACCCCTGTAATCAGATACCATGTCATCAGATACCCTGTAATCAGATACCCTGTAATCAGATACCATGTATTCAGAATCCATGTCATCAGATACCATGTCATCAGATACCATGTCATCAGATACCCGGTAATCAGATACCATATCATCAGATACCATATAATCATTGTGTTGAATGTTATGATGATAATACTAGTTTCTCCACAGAGTGGAGGAGCTATCTCAGGACCCCCTGGAGCACCAGGTGCACAAGTAAGTATCTCATCATCTACTGTCTCATCATCCATCCTCCTGCTGTCACATCATCCTGCTGTATCATCCTCCTTCTATCTCATCATCCATCCTCCTACTGTCTCATCATCCTACTGTCTCATCATCCTACTGTCTCATCATCCTACTGTCTCATCATCCTGCTGTCTCATCATCCTACTGTCTCATCATCCTACTGTCTCATCATCCTGCTGTCTCATCATCCATCATCCTACTGTCTTATCATCCTACTGTCTCATCATCCTACTGTCTCATCATCCTGCTGTCTCATCATCCTACTCTCTCATCATCCTGCTGTCTCATCATCCATCCTCCTACTGTCTCATCTTCCTGCTGTCTCATCATCCTACTGTCTCATCATCCATCCTCCTACTATCTCATCCTCCTACTGTCTCATCATCCTGCTTTCTCATCATCCTACTGTCTCATCATCCTGCTGTCTCATCATCCTACTGTCTCATCATCCTGCTGTCTCATCATCCTGCTTTCTCATCATCCTACTGTCTCATCATCCTGCTGTCTCATCATCCTACTGTCTCATCATCCTACTGTCTCATCATCCTGCTGTCTCATCATCCTGCTGTCTCATCATCCTACTGTCTCATCATCCTGCTGTCTCATCATCCTACTGTCTCATCGTCCTGCTGTCTCATCATCCTACTGTCTCATCATCCTGCTGTCTCATCATCCTACTGTCTCATCATCCTGCTGTCTCATCATCCTACTGTCTCATCATCCATCCTCATACTGTCTCATCATCCTGCTGTCTCATCATCCTGCTGTCTCATCATCCTACTGTCTCATCATCCTACTGTCTCATCATCCTACTCTCTCATCATCCTGCTGTCTCATCATCCATCCTCCTACTTTCTCATCATCCATCCTCCTGCTGTCTCATCATCCTACTGTCTCATCATCCATCCTCCTACTATCTCATCCTCCTACTGTCTCATAATCCTGCTTTCTCATCATCCTGCTGTCTCATCATCCTGCTTTCTCATCATCCTACTGTCTCATCATCCTGCTGTCTCATCATCCTACTGTCTCATCATCCATCCTCATACTGTCTCATCATCCTACTGTCTCATCATCCTGCTGTCTCATCATCCTGCTGTCTCATCATCCTACTGTCTCATCATCCTGCTGTCTCATCATCCTACTGTCTCATCGTCCTGCTGTCTCATCATCCTACTGTCTCATCATCCTGCTGTCTCATCATCCTACTGTCTCATCATCCTGCTGTCTCATCATCCTACTGTCTCATCGTCCTGCTGTCTCATCATCATACTGTCTCATCATCCTGCTGTCTCATCATCCTGCTGTCTCATCATCCTACTGTCACATCATCCTACTGTCTCATCATCCTGCTGTCTCATCCTCCTACTGTCTCATCATCCTGCTGTCTCATCATCCTACTGTCTCATCATCTATACTCCTACTGTCTCATCATCCTGCTTTCTCATCATCCTACTGTCTCATCATCCTGCTGTCTCATCATCCTACTGTCTCATCATCCTGCTGTCTCATCATCCTGCTGTCTCATCATCCTACTGTCTCATCATCCTGCTGTCTCATCATCCTACTGTCTCATCGTCCTGCTGTCTCATCATCCTACTGTCTCATCATCCTGCTGTCTCATCATCCTACTGTCTCATCATCCTGCTGTCTCATCATCCTACTGTCTCATCATCCATCCTCATACTGTCTCATCATCCTACTGTCTCATCATCCTGCTGTCTCATCATCCTGCTGTCTCATCATCCTACTGTCACATCATCCTACTGTCTCATCATCCTGCTGTCTCATCCTCCTACTGTCTCATCATCCTGCTGTCTCATCATCCTACTGTCTCATCATCTATACTCCTACTGTCTCATCATCCTACTGTCTCATCAATCTGCTGTCTCATCATCCTACTGTCTCATCATCTATCCTCCTACTATCTCATCATCCTACTGTTTCATCATCCTGCTGTCTCATCATCCTACTGTCTCATCATCTATCCTCCTACTGTCTCATCATCCTGCTGTCTCATCATCCTACTGTCTCATCATCTATCCTCCTACTGTCTCATCATCCTGCTGTCTCATCATCCTACTGTCTCATCATCCATCCTCCTACTGTCTCATCATCCTACTGTCTCATCATCCTACTGTCTCATCATCCATCCTCCTACTGTCTCATCATCCTACTGTCTCATCATCTTACTGTCTCATCATCCTACTGTCTCATCATCCATCCTCCTTCTGTCTCATCATTTTACTGTCTCATCATCCTACTGTCTCGTCATCCATCCTCCTACTGTATCATCATCCATCATCCTACTGTCTCATCATCCATCATCCTACTGTCTCATCATCCTACTGTCTCATCATCCATCATCCTTCTGTCTCATCATCCTACTGTCTCATCATCCATTATCCTACTGTCTCATCATCCTTCTGTCTCATCATCCTACTGTCTCATCATCCATCAACTTACTGTCTCATCATCCATCATCCTACTGTCTCATCATCCTACTCTCATCATCCGACTGTCTCATCATCCATCATCCTTCTGTCTCATCATCCTTCTGTCTCATCATCCTACTGTCTCATCAGCCTAATTTGCTGTACTGTACTGTCAGGAACCAGTCATGTATTCAGATCCTGTGTACTGTACTGTCAGGGTCTGAAACACACAGGCCATACTTTATCATCCTAAGAGTAGCTGTCACTGTCTCCAGCCATCTAGTAAGACTCAGTCATGTTCAGTGAGAGCTCGCTGGTGGGGAGAAACTGACAGAGAGGGCCTGAGAGGGAGGGAGAGAGAGAGAGAGAGAGAGAGAGAGAGAGAGAGAGAGAGAGACTTTGTATGTTGTCTACCTCACTTGCTTTGGCAATGTTAACACATGTTTCCCATGCCAATAAAGCCCTTGAATTGAATATATGTATTTAATGTCAATTGTAATAGTTTATAATGTAATTTTAGGTCTGAGTTGGACCCTAGGAAGATTAGCTGTCGCCATGGCATCAGCTAACAGGGATCCTAATGAAACATTCAATTCATTCTCGAAGAATTAAGAAATAATTTAAATGAAGAGTTAAAATGGAGAAGAATGAAAGCAACAGGCTACAGTAAATTATACAATATGTCCATTTTAGTTTAGTTCCAATTAGATTTTGCTGTTTGTTTTATGTCTCTAATTGCTTAAAAAATGTTGCACTCTGTTAACTTTTATTGACAATAAGTCTGACTTTATGACTATAACTGTACAGCTGCCAGTGTATATAAACAGTACAGTCATTTCCTGTATTAAACTTGACACTTACCAAAAGTTAAAGTAATTGATGCTAAAAGCCTTAACAACAAAAAAGCCATATCTCTGTTAACCCAGTTACAAATCTCTTAAAGGGTTTTAGAAGGGCCTCCCAGGTGAAGCAGTGATCTAAGGCACTGGATCACAATGCTTGAGGCGTCACTACAGACCCGGGTTCGATCCCAGGCTGTGTCACAACCAGCCGGGAAAGGGAGTCCCATAGGACGGCGCACAATTGGCCCAGCGTCGTCCTTGTTAGGGGGGGGGGGGCTTTACTTGGCTCATCGCACTCTAGCGACTCCTTGTGGTGGGCCGGGTGCCTGCAGGCTGATTTCGGTGGTCAGTTGAACGGTGTTTCCTCCGACACATTGGTGCAGCTGGCTTCCAGGTTAAGCGGGCGGGTGTTAAGAAGTGCGGTTTGGCGGGTCATGTTTCGGAGGACGCATGACTCGACCTTTGCCTCCTGAGCACGTTGGGGAGTTGCAGCAATGAGACAAAGATCGAAATTGGGGAGAAAAAGGGGAGTAAAAATAAAATGTCTTAAAAGATTATGAATACATTTCTAAAGGGTCTTATGTAAAAGGTCTTCTATATATGACTTTGTAATTGGAGTGATTGCCTTCCACTGTCTCTTTCTTCTGTATAGGGCCCCAAAGGAGACGAGGGAAGAGTGGTGAGTTGAAATCTTTTCAGTCTAAGGAATATATTTTATTGAAAGTGTTTCTCACCTGTTTTCATATGCAGTCCAACAGAACGAACAGTCCAACAGAACTAACAGTCCAACAGAACTAACAGTCCAACAGAACTAACAGTCCAACAGAACTAACAAAGGAAATCATTTCAAGTACTTTATCTGGGCTTGATTGAGTTTGATTGGCACAATGGAACCAATAGAAGAGTCGCAGAACTGCCAAACCCTCCCGTCCTGCCGACAGGCTAAAGCAAACGCTGGCTAAAGCAAACGCATTTGAAAGATTTCAAACAGTATTTGAACCCAGGTCGGTTCTCCAATACAGTCTCTAAGTCCCTCCACTCTGGAGATGGGAACACAAAATAAAATAATGATCACGTCTCCTCTTGCCACAATCAAATGACTGTTCTATATTGTCTGGCCTGTGGGAGACAATGAACCCTCTTTGCTCTCTGTAATGTCTACTGTAACTCCACACACACACACACACACACACACACACACACATTAAGAGAGAGAGAGAGAGACACACACACACACTCTGTCTCTCTCTGTCTCTCTCTCTCTCTCTCTCTCTCTCTCTCTCACACACATATATATACACACACACGCTCTGTCTCTCTCTCACACACACCCACACACACTCTCTCGCTCCCTCTCTCTCTCTCTCTCTCTCTCTCTCTCTCTCTCTCTCTCTCTCTCTCTCTCTCACATATATATATATACACACACACACGCTCTGTCTCTCTCTCTCACACACACACATACACACTCTCTCTTTCTCTCTCTCTCTCTCACTCACACACACAAACACACACACTGTCTCTCTCTCTCTCTCTCTCTCTCTCACACACACACACACACACATAGACTGTTTCGGACACACACACACACACACACCAAGGAATGGAAACAATACAACTTCTCTCTTCTGGTATCAACTTGAATTCTCCATCTCTTTCTCTGTCCTCGTGGGGCCAATTGCATTTTTTATTGTTTTGCTGCGGTGCGATTTCTCACTGGGGATGTTAATTTGACATTTGAATAAATTGTGTGAGCTGCGGTTCCTGGTGCTGCGGCTCGGTCGGTGGAATTGCCCCAATCCGTCTCATGCACACACACACACACACACACACACACACACACACACACACACACACACACACACACACACACACACACACACACACACACACACACACACACACACACACACAGACACACACACACACACACAAAAACACATAGACAGACACACACAGACACAGACACAGACACGCACAGAAACACACACAGACACACACAGAATCACTCACACACACAGACACGTACACACACGCACGCACGCACACACAGACACACACACACACACACACAGACACGCACACACACACACACAGACACTAACACGTACACACACACAGATAATCACACACACACACAGACAGACACGTACACAGACACACACAGACACACACAGAATCACTCACACACACACACCAAATTGCCCCAATCCGTCTCGCCACAGCTGATCCCCGGCGGCGATCCCGATCTGTCCCGTTCCACTCTAAGCCACACTATGTTATTCATGACAATCTACATGTGTGATAATTACCTGCCCCATCCATCTATGTCAGAACAGAGGACAGAGCAGGCCTTGGCCCTACAGTAGTGTGTAATACCATTTCTCCATGGCACATACAGTAGAGCCAGACCAGACCAATAGAAGGGGTAGGAGGGATGTATATTTATACTGTAGTAAAGGAGACAGACCAGACCAATAGAAGGGGGAGGAGGGATGTGTATTTATACTGTAGTAAAGGAGACAGACCAGACCAATAGAAGGGGGAGGAGGGATGTGTATTTATACTGTAGTAAAGGAGACAGACCAGACCAATAGAAGGGGTAGGAGGGATGTATATTTATACTGTAGTAAAGGAGACAGACCAGACCAATAGAAGGGGGAGGAGGGATGTGTATTTATACTGTAGTAAAGGAGACAGACCAGACCAATAGAAGGGGGAGGAGGGATGTGTATTTATACTGTAGTAAAGGAGACAGACCAGACCAATAGAAGGGGGAGGAGGGATGTGTATTTATACTGTAGTAAAGGAGATAGACCCAAATAAGCTGCTGACTGCCTGCAATGAGAGATAAATCTGTAGTCTTATAGATAGTTCTATCTTGAAGTAAAAACGTATCACAATCAGTCTACTGTTTTGAAAGGTGATCTCCTATACCAACATACCTTGTTCTCCATCCTTCACACCATACTCCATCTCTCTCTCATCTCTCCATCTCTCTCTCTCATCTCTCCATCTCTCTCTCTCTCTCTCACTCTCTCTATATCTTTCTTTCTCTCGCTCTCTCTCTCTCTCTCTCTTTCTCCCTCTCTCTCACTCACTCGCTCACTCACTCACTCACTCACTCAATCACTCTCTCTGTCCTAGACTAACTACTCTGTGTTATGTTCCAGGGTGATCCCGGATCCATGGGTTTACCTGGACTAGAAGGACTACCTGGAGCCAAGGTAAGCCACATACAGCCCACCTGTAGCCTTTATACAGTACTGAGCCAAGCCGAGCCAAGCCAAGCCGAGCCAAGCCAAGCCAAGCCAAGCTGAGACGGCGCTTGCGGACCATCCTCATCCTGCATGACCTCACCAGATTACAGTTAAGAAATAAGGTATGAGGGCATGTGGTATATGGCCATTATACCACATCTAAGGGCTGTTCTGGATACAGCCGTTAGCTGTGGTACGTTGGCCGTATACCACAAATCCCCAAGGTGCCTTATTGCTATTATAAACTGATTACCAATGTAATTAGAGCAGTGGGGAAAGTGTAATAACTACCAGGACACTACCGTCAGTAACATACTGTAACATACTGATGTAGATGACCTTGGTATGGGGGTTACAGCTCTATGTGTCTGTGTAACATCCCTCACACCTCTAGGTCATAATCTAGATGTCAAGGCTAGCACGCGTGTCTGTGTAACATCCCTCACACCTCTAGGTCGTAATCTAGATGTCAAGGCTAACACGCGTGTCTGTGTAACATCCCTCACACCTCTAGGTCGTAATCTAGATGTCAAGGCTAACACGCGTGTCTGTATAACATCCCTCACACCTCTAGGTCGTAATCTAGATGTCAAGGCTAGCACGTGTGTCTGTGTAACATCCCTCACACCTCTAGGTCTTAATCTAGATGTCAAGGCTAGCACGCGTGTCTGTGTAACATCCCTCACACCTCTAGGTCGTAATCTAGATGTCAAGGCTAGCACGCGCGTCTGTGTAACATCCCTCACACCTCTAGGTCTTAATCTAGATGTCAAGGCTAGCACGCGTGTCTGTGTAACATCCCTCACACCTCTAGGTCTTAATCTAGATGTCAAGGCTAGCACGCGTGTCTGTGTAACACCCCTCACACATCTAGGTCATAATCTAGATGTCAAGGCTAACACGCGTGTCTGTGTAACATCCCTCACACCTCTAGGTCATAATCTAGATGTCAAGGCTAGCACGCGTGTCTGTGTAACATCCCTCACACCTCTAGGTCATAATCTAGATGTCAAGGCTAACACGCGT
Source organism: Oncorhynchus kisutch (assembly GCF_002021735.2). Classification (NCBI taxonomy): domain Eukaryota; kingdom Metazoa; phylum Chordata; class Actinopteri; order Salmoniformes; family Salmonidae; genus Oncorhynchus; species Oncorhynchus kisutch. Next base: position 1,831 of record NW_022262860.1, on the reverse strand, counting down.
GTCTGTGTAACATCCCTCACACCTCTAGGTCATAATCTAGATGTCAAGGCTAACACGCGTGTCTGTATAACATCCCTCACACCTCTAGGTCATAATCTAGATGTCAAGGCTAACACGCATGTCTGTATAACATCCCTCACACCTCTAGGTCGTAATCTAGATGTCAAGGCTAGCACGCGTGTCTGTGTAACATCCCTCACACCTCTAGGTCGTAATCTAGATGTCAAGGCTAGCACGCGCGTCTGTGTAACATCCCTCACACCTCTAGGTCTTAATCTAGATGTCAAGGCTAGCACGCGTGTCTGTGTAACATCCCTCACACCTCTAGGTCGTAATCTAGATGTCAAGGCTAACACGCGTGTCTGTATAACATCCCTCACACCTCTAGGTCGTAATCTAGATGTCAAGGCTAACACGCGTGTCTGTATAACATCCCTCACACCTCTAGGTCGTAATCTAGATGTCAAGGCTAGCACGCGTGTCTGTGTAACATCCCTCACACCTCTAGGTCTTAATCTAGAAGTCAAGGCTAGCACGCGTGTCTGTGTAACATCCCTCACACCTCTAGGTCGTAATCTAGATGTCAAGGCTAGCACGTGCGTCTGTGTAACATCCCTCACACCTCTAGGTCTTAATCTAGATGTCAAGGCTAGCACGCGTGTCTGTGTAACATCCCTCACACCTCTAGGTCTTAATCTAGATGTCAAGGCTAGCACGCGTGTCTGTGTAACATCCCTCTAGGTCTTAATCTAGATGTCAAGGCTAGCACGTGTGTCTGTGTAACATCCCTCACACATCTAGGTCGTAATCTAGATGTCAAGGCTAGCACGCGTGTCTGTGTAACATCCCTCACACCTCTAGGTCTTAATCTAGATGTCAAGGCTAGCACGCGTGTCTGTGTAACATCCCTCTAGGCCGTAATCTAGATGTCAAGGCTAGCACGTGTGTCTGTGTAACATCCCTCACACCTCTAGGTCGTAATCTAGATGTCAAGGCTAGCACGCGTGTCTGTGTAACATCCCTCACACATCTAGGTCGTAATCTAGATGTCAAGGCTAGCACGCGTGTCTGTGTAACATCCCTCACACCTCTAGGTCGTAATCTAGATGTCAAGGCTAGCACGCGTGTCTGTGTAACATCCCTCACACCTCTAGGTCGTAATCTAGATGTCAAGGCTAACACGCGTGTCTGTATAACATTCCTCTCACCTCTAGGTCGTAATCTAGATGTCAAGGCTAGCACGCGTGTCTGTGTAACATCCCTCACACCTCTAGGTCGTAATCTAGATGTCAAGGCTAGCACGCAGCGTCTGTGTAACATCCCTCACACCTCTAGGTCTTAATCTAGATGTCAAGGCTAGCACGCGCGTCTGTATAACATCCCTCACACCTCTAGGTCGTAATCTAGATGTCAAGGCTAGCACGCGTGTCTGTGTACATCCTCACACCTCTAGGTCGTAATCTAGATGTCAAGGCTAACACGCGCGTCTGGTGTAACATCCCTCTAGGTATTAATCTAGATTCAAGGCTAGCACGCGTGTCTGTGTAACATCCCTCACACCTCTAGGTCGTAATCTAGATGTCAAGGCTAGCACGCGTGTCTGTGTAACATCCCTCACACCTCTAGGTCGTAATCTAGATGTCAAGGCTAGCACGCGTGTCTGTGTAACATCCCTCACACCTCTAGGTCTTAATCTAGATGTCAAGGCTAGCACGCGTTGTGTGTCTGGGTAACATCCTCACACCTCTAGGTCGTTAATCTAGATGTCAAGGCTAGCACGCGTGTCTGTGTAACATCCCTCACACCTCTAGGTCGTAATCTAGATGTCAAG
>NW_022262859.1:87500-122438 GCF_002021735.2 Oncorhynchus kisutch | reverse complement strand
TCTCTGTCTCTCTGTCTCCTCTCTCCCTCTCTCTGTCTCCCTCTCTCTCTCTCTGTTCCCTCTCCCTCCCTCTGTCTCCCTCTCTCTGTCTCCTCTCTCTATCTGTCTCCCTCTCTCTCTCTCTTCTCCCTCTCTCTATCTCTGTCTCCCTCTCCCTCCGTCTGTCTCCCTCTGTCTCCCTCTCCTCTGTCTCCCTCCTCCCTCTCTCTGTCTCCCTCTCTCTCTCTCTCTCTCTCTCCCTCTCTCCCTCGCCCTCTGTCTCCCTCTCTCTGCTCCCTCCTCTGTCTCCCTCCTCTCTCTCTCTGTCTCCCTCTCTCTCTCTGTCGTCTCCCTCTCTCTCCTCTGTCTCCTCTTCTCTCTCTGATAACTCTCTTCTCTATCTCTCTCTTTTTATCCCTCTCTTTATCCCCCTTTCTCTCTTTATCCCCCCCGTCCCTTCTCTCTCTCTTCTCTCTGTAGATAATCTGAGTGATTATAGCGTAGGACAACACCATAATAGGCCAGTGGGATAGATGGTGCTTGAGTCCTCTTCCATGTTAATGCAGTTTAGTCTTTCTCCCTCCCTCCCTGGCTCGATAGGCTGGGGTAAAGTGCTTACAAATTACTAAAGGCAAATGTGCTTCTATTATCACGCAGTGGATTTCACAACATTTGCTTCTCTTTTAATTTCTCTCTCCCTCTTTCCCTCTTTCCCTCCTCCCCTGCCCTCTTCTCTCTCTCTCTCCCTCCCTCTCTCTCTCTCATCTCTCTCTCTCTCTCTCTCTCTCCCCCCCTCCCTCCCTCTCCCTCTTTCCTCCCTCCCTCTCTCCCTCTTTCTTCCCCCTTTTTCCTCTCTCTCTCTCCCGCTCTGAAAAAAAATCCATTTGCTTAAAAGCCTGCTTTCTTTTCTACCTGCATACCCTCGACCCATTTAGTAAAAGCCTTTTTCTTTTGATCCTAATTAGCCAGAATAAAAATCAAATTGTAATATGATACTCTGTTAAAATCTCACCGCGCGGTTGCCCACCCACCCTAACGCTGATGACAAGCACCACTTTTTTTTTTTTTTTCTTCTCTCCAAATCGAAATCATCATATATTGTTCTGATTGCATTATAATGCTATTAGGAGATGAGGTGCTTTTGGTAAAATGGAAACCCTAATCGGCACAGACAACAAACAACAAAAATACATGGCATCCCCACTGACGGCATGGCTGGCAACATCTGTGAATCATCATCACGCCCCCACACCAATTCCTCTAAAGTTCCATTCATTAGTGGGTATTGTTAGTGGCAGTAGCTAAGCCCTTATTACGGTGCATTTAGGAAACGAGGCAAAGAGCATAGCAATAGCAATCAATAGAGCTCTTTTCATTTCTCCTCTAATGGCTTTTACATTCTGTTCTTCTCTCCCCCCCCTCCTCCCCTCCTCTCTCGTTTCTCGTGGACTAAAAGAGAAAACACAGGAGAGATTGGTGTTACACCATAAATTGGCATTTCTCTGGTAGAAAACAACAGATAATAATGCCTTCAAACCCCCCCCCCCCCCCCCTCTCTCTGCATATTCCTGTGGCATTTTGCTAAATTGAGTATGGATTTAACATCAAATGTTTCATGAATTTTTCAAATGAGATATTAAAGTCAATATTTCAAGTAGGGGATATTGAGTTCAGAGGAAAAATCCAATCCAGACGTTTTGATAGGACACAGATCAGAGGGGCAGCTAAAAGCCCACGTGAGGATCTAGTATGCATCCCAGATGGTACCCTATTCCCTATATAGTGCACTATTGTTGACCCAGGGCCCTATTGAGCCATTTAAGTACCTATGGGCCCTGGTCAACAATAGTGTACCACAAAGGGAATTGGTGTCATTGGGAAACACTCCCTGTTAGGCTGCCCCCCCCCTCGCCCCTGTAAAGCTTTGGGATTGGCATGTCAACGATGGAAGTATGTTCATGTGTAGCTCGACCACTGTCACAGTTTCTGCATCCCATCCTCCATTCTCCACCACGGCCTCTGGTGCACGGCGTACCTGATCGACTCTCATACTGACGTAGAGTCAGTAAGAATCGCACTGACAGCTCTCCATTCGTACTGTAGTACACCGGGGCATTTCATCAGATTAGAGAGAGTGAGAGAGAGAGAGAGAGAGAGAGAAGAGAGAGAGAGAGAGAGAGAGAGAGAGAGAGAGAGAGAGAGAGAGAGAGAGAGAGAAGAGAGAGAGAGAGAGAGAGAGAGAGAGAGCGAGAGAGTGAGAGAGAGAGAGAGAGGAGAGTGAGAGAGAGAGAGAGATGAGAGAGAGAGAGAGAGAGAGAGAGAGAGAGAGAGAGAGGAGAGAGAGAGAGAGAGAGAGAGAGAGAGAGAGAGAGAGAGAGTGAGAGAGAGAGAGAGAGAGAAGAGAGAGAGAGGAGAGAGAGGAGAGAGAGAGAAGAGAGAGAGAGAGAGAGAGAGAGAGAGGAGAGAGAGAGAGAGAGAGAGAGAGGAGAGAGAGAGAGAGAGGAGAGAGAGAGAAGAGAGGAGAGAGAGAGAAAGAGAGAGAGGAGAGAGAGAGAGAGAGAGAGAGAAGGAGGAGAAGAGAGAGAGAGAGAAGAGAGAGAGAGAGATAGAGAGGAGAAAGAAAGAGGAGAGGAGAGAGAGAGAGGAGAGAGAGAGAGAGAGAGGGTGGAGACGTAACACCGCAAGTTTTTATTTGTCAGTTTGTTTATTTGGGTTGGGTCTCTTTTAGCCCACTATGGGGTTAATATACGAAGACTTGGTAAATGGAGTGGTAGATTTTGAGCCACTTTATCTTGTGAAATGTGTTCAGTTGAGTGAGGGGCAGTAACAATAAACTGGATAATGACCAGAGGAAAGGAAAGACGATTCACTTCAATTTATTTTTTTGGTGCTGAACACGACCCTGGGACTCATCTCTGTTTTCAAGTCAGCAGGTAGCCTAGCGGTCGGAGCAGGTAGCCTAGTGGTCAGAGCAGCAGCTAGCGGTCAGAGCAGGAAGCCTAGTGGTCAGAGCAGGTAGCCTAGAGGTCAGAGCAGGTAGCCTAGTGGTCAGAGCAGGTAGCCTAGCGGTCAGAGCAGGTAGCCTAGAGGTCAGAGCAGGTAACCTAGTGGTCAGAGCAGGTAGCCTAGAGGTTAGAGCAGGTAGCCTAGTGGTCAGAGCAGGTAGCCTAGAGGTCAGAGCAGATAGCCTAGTGGTCCGAGCAGGTAGCCTAGTGATCCGAGCAGGTAGCCTAGTGGTCAGAGCAGGTAGCCTCGGGCGTTAGAGCGGGTAGCCTTGTGGTTAGAGAATGTAACCTAGCGGTTAGAGCTGTAGCCTAGAGGTCAGAGCAGGTTGGATGGAGGTTAGAGCAGGTAGCCTAGCGGTTAATGCAGTAGCCTAGCAGTTAGAGTAGGTAGCCTAGAAGATAGAGCAGGTAATCTAGAGGTCAGAATAGGTAGCCTAGCGGTCAGAGCAGGTAGCCTAGTGGTTAGAATGGGTAGCCTAGTGGTTAGAGAATGTAGCCTAGCGTTTAGAGCTGTAGCCTAGAGGTTAGAGCAGGTAGTCTGGAGGTTAGAGCAGGTAGCCTAGAGGTCAGAGCAGGTAGCCTAGAGGTTAAAGCAGGTAGTCTTGCGGTCAGAGCAGGTAGCCTAGAGGTTAGAGCAGGTAGCCTAGAGGTCAGAGCAGGTAGCCTAGAGGTCAGAACAGGTAGCCTAGCAGTTGGCGCAGGTATCCTAGAGGTTAGATAACGTTTCCTAGAGGTTAGAGCAGGTAGCCTAGAGGTTAGAGAACATTGCCTAGAGGTTAGAGCGTTGGGCAAGTTAACCCAAAGGTTGCTAGTTTGAATCCCCCAGCAGAAAAAGGTGGAAAAACCTGACGATGTGCCCTTGAGCAAGGCATATTTCCATTTCACACATGCATATAATAAACACTTGTACAACAGGACAAATATAAGCACCTAACTTATTGTTATATATCTGTAACCTACAATCTGGGCTGGCTTGGTGATTGGAACTCTAGCCTTATTCTCAGCTCCTTGTCAGAAAGCACTAAGCTTTTACAACGTTTACTGTGAATGAATGTAATCTGAGTAGAGAGGGCACTTAGGTCATCACCCCCTGAAACTGAACAGACATCAGGCTGCTCCCATACAATATCGTCTATACACACTGAATCATTTTCACTCTAACCCTGACTGTAAAGTTGCTCTGCATCAAAGCGTATGACTAAAATGTTCTGTTAATTGTAACCCAATGACTGTCCTCCTCTTTCAAGCTCCAGCTAGCATTTAGAGTTTGGTCGAATGCATTCCTTGAAATGTGTCGGGCATGGCTTCCAGTCAGTTCTCTATCACCACGTCAGGGGTACAGACTTAACATTATCTCTAGGTGTAGCAGAAATCAGCCAGAAATCACCAGGATCACATGAGTCTGTTTTTGGCTCTTCAGATCCTTAACAAGCAGCTACTCTTCCTGGGGGGGGGGGGGGGGGGGGGTAACACTGAGTAACACTGATACACTGATTGACATGGACAGCGACACAAATGTAAAATACAATGATATACAAACAATACAACTACATAATAGTTTGTGTGTAGATTGTGTGTGTTATAGTGTGTCTGTGTGTGTTATAGTGTGTCTGTGTGTGTTATAGTTTGTCTGTGTGTGTTATAGTGTGTCTGTGTGTGTTATAGTGTGTTAGAGTGTGTCTGTGTGTGTTATAGTGTGTTAGAGTGTGTCTGTGTGTGTTATAGTGTGTTAGAGTGTGTCTGTGTGTGTTTTGAGTGTGTCTGTGTGTGTTATAGTGTGTTAGAGTGTGTCTGTGTGTGTTTTGAGTGTGTCTGTGTGTGTTATAGTGTGTTAGAGTGTGTCTGTGTGTGTTTTGAGTGTGTCTGTGTGTGTTATAGTGTGTCTGTGTGTGTGTTATAGTGTGTTAGAGTGTGTCTGTGTGTTTTTGAGTGTGTCTGTGTGTGTTATAGTGTGTTAGAGTGTGTCTGTGGTGTGTTTTGAGTGTGTCTGTGTGTGTTATAGTGTGTTTTGAGTGTGTCTGTGTGTGTTATAGTGTGTTAGAGTGTGTCTGTGTGTGTTATAGTGTGTTTTAGAGTGTGTCTGTGTGTGTTATAGTGTGTCTGTGTGTGTCTGTGTGTGTTAGAGTGTGTCTGTGTGTGTTATAGTGTGTCTGTGTGTGTCTGTGTGTGTTAGAGTGTGTATGTGTGTGTCTGTGTGTGTCTGTGTGTGTTAGAGTAGGAGTGTGTCTGTGGTGTTAGTGTGTCTGTGTGTGTTAGAGTGTGTCTGTGTGTGTTATAGTGTGTTCTGTGTGTGTTATAGTGTGTTGAGTGTGTCTGTGTGTGTTATAGTGTGTCTGTGTGTGTGTTATAGTGTGTTAGAGTGTGCCTGTGTGTGTTATAGTGTGTTAGAGTGTGTGTCTGGTGTGTTAGAGTGTGTCTCTGTGTGTGTTATATAGTGTGTTAGAGTGTGTCTGTGTGTGTAAGAGTGTGTCTGTGTGTGTTAGTGTGTGTCTGTGTGTGTCTGTGTGTGTCTGTGTGTGTTATAGTGTGTGTGTTATAGTGTGTCTGTGTGTGTTAGCGTGTGTCTGTGTGTGTCTGTGTGTCTGTGTGTGTTATAGTGTGTCTGTGTGTGTCTGTGTGTGTTAGAGTGTGTCTGTGTGTGTCTGTGTGTGTTAGAGTGTGTTAGTGTGTTTTAGAGTGTGTGGTCTGTGTGTGTTAGTGTGTGTCTGTGTGTGTCTGTATGTGTTAGAGTGTGTCTGTGTGTGTTAGTGTGTCTATGTGTGTTAGAATGTGTTAGTGTGTGTCTGTGTGTGTCTGTGTGTGTTAGAGTGGAGTGTGTGTCGTGTGTGTTAGTGTGTCTATGTGTGTTAGAGTGTGATATAGTGTATTAGTGTGTGATAGACTGTGATATAGTGTGTCTGTGTGTGTTAGAGTCTGATAGTGTGTGCATGTGTATGTTAAATTGTGATAGAGTGTGTCTGTGTGTTTGTTGTCTATGTGTGCTAGAGTCTGATTGTGTGTGTCTGTGTGTGTTAGTGTGTTAGTGTGTGTTTGTGTCAGTGTGTCTCTGTGTGTGTGATAGTGTGGTGTGTGTGTTAGTATGCGATATATGATATACAGTGGGGCAAAAATATTTAGTCCCCACCAATTGTTCAAGTTCTCCCACTTAAAAAGATGAGAGAGGCCTGTAATTTTCATCATAGGTACACTTCAACTATGACAGGAAAAAAATGAGAAAAAAAACAGAAAATCACATTGTAGGATTTGTAATGAATTTATTTGCAAATTATGGTGGAAAATAAGTATTTGGGTCACCTACAAATAAGCAAGATTTCTGACTCTCACAGACCTGTAACTTCTCTCTTTAAGAGGCTCCTTTGTCCTCCACTCGTTCCCTGTATTAATGGCACCCTGTTTGAACTTGTTATCAGTATAAAGACACCTGTCCACAACCTCAAACAGTCACACTCCAAACTCCACTATGGCCAAGACCAAAGAGGTGTCAAAGGACACCAGAAACAAAATGGTAGAGACCTGCCCCAGGCTGGGAACACTGAATCTGCAATAGGTAAGCAATTATTAGGAAATGGAAGACATACAAGACCACTAATAATCTCCCTCAATCTGGGGCTCCATGCAAGATCTCACCCCGTGGAGTCAAAATTATCACAAGAACGGTGAGCAAAAATCCCAGAACCACACGGGGGACCTAGTGAATGACCTGCAGAGAGCTGGGACCAAAGTAACAAAGCCTACCATCAGTAACACACTACCCGCCAGGGAGGGACTCAAATCCTCCTGCAGTGCCAGACGTGTCCCCTGCTTAAGCCAGTACATGTCCAGGCCCGTCTGAAGTTTGCTAGAGAGCATTTGGATGATCCAGAAGAAGATTGGGAGAATGTCATATGGTCAGATGAAACCAAAATACAACTTTTTTGAAAAACTCAACTCGTCGTGTTTGGAGGACAAAGAATGCTGAGTTGCATCCAAAGAACACTATATCTACTACTGTGAAGCATGGGGGTGGAAACATCATGCTTTGGGGCTGTTTTTTCTGTAAGGGACCAGGACGACTGATCCGTGTAAAGGAAAAAACGAATGGGGCCATGTATTGTGAGATTTTGAGTGAAAACCTCCTTCCATCAGCAAGGGCATTGAAGATGAGACGTGGCTGGGTCTTTCAGCATGACAATGATCCCAAACACACCGCCCGGGCAACGAAGGAGTGGCTTCGTAAGAAGCATTCAAGGTCCTGGAGTGGCTAGCCAGTCTCCCAGATCTCAACCCTATAGAAAATCTTTGGAGGGAGTTGAAAGTCTGTGTGTTGCCCAGCAACAGCCCCAAAACATCACTGCACTGCTAGAGGAGATCTGCATGAAGGAATGGGCCAAAATATCAGCAACAGTGTGTGAAAACCTCGTGAAGACTTACAGAAAATTTTGACCTCTGTCATTGCCAACAAAGGGTATATAACAAAGTATTGAGATAAACTTTTGGTATTGACCAAATACTTATTTTCCACCATAATTTGCAAATAAATTCATAAAAAAATCCTATAATAATTGATTTTCTGGATTTTTTCCCCTCATTTTGTCTGTCATAGTTGAAGTGAACCTATGATGAAAACTACAGGCCTCTCTCATCTTTTTAAGTGGGAGAACTTTCACAATTGGTGGCTGACTAAATACTTTTTTGCCCCACTGTAGTTTATTTGATCAATACAATTGGGTGTCGCAGATATGATCAATACAAGTGGATGCCACAGATCCAACACTATTGGTCTGCACTCTAGTTGGCTCAGTGATAATCTGGGTCATAACACAGGCATTAGTCACAGGTAAAGCTTCCTCTTGAGAGGACAGTTGCTAGCTAACCTAACCGTCAATATTCAGGTCACCCAGAAAATAGACCACTCTCTGTTATTAACATCACACCACATTATCAAGCATTGCATGCATATTATCCAAGTACGAACTATTATCGTTGAAATGGAGATGTGAACGTACTCTTCAGCCTGTCGGCGTGGCGCCGACTGGTGAGACGCTTCAGTAGGACGGTCAAGTGTGCTTGCAAGGCAAGGTTACAAATTTGCACCAGGCCGATCGGGAGGAAGTGGTCCATGCTAAGCAGACAACGTGACATCCTCTACATTACCCTTGGTGCCTCTACAGCAACCCCAAAAAGAAGCGGTTTAGATCAGGCAGGTGAACTTGTAACCCTAACACTTCAAACACATCATTTGACATAAGCTTTACAGGAATATGTCTCTGAACAGTTTATTATTTATTTATTTATTTATCACCTTTATTTTTAACCACGGTAGGCAAGTGAGAACACGTCTCATTTTACAATTGCGACCTGGCCAAGGGATAAAGCAAAGCAGTTCGACAGATAAAAACGACACAGAGTTACAATGGAGTAAAACCAAACATACAGTCAATAATGCAGTACTAAAACAAGTCTCTATACAATGTAGCAATGAGGTGAGAAGGGAGGTAAAGGCAACAAAAGGCCATGATGGCAAAGTAAATACACATATAGCAAGTAAAATACTGGATGGTAGTTTGAATGGAGAATGTGCAAAGTAGAAATAAAAAATAAGGGGGTGCAAAGGAGCAAATAAAAATAAATAAAAATAAATACAGTTGGGAAAGATAGGTAGTTGTTTGGGCTAAATTATATGTGGGGTATGTACAGGTGCAAGAATCTGTGAGCTGCTCTGACAGTTGGTGCCTTAAAGCTAGTGAGGGAGATAAGGTTCCAGTTTCAGAGATTTTGTAGTTCGTTCCCAGTCATGGCAGCAGAGAACTGGAAGGAGAGTGCGGGCCAAGAAAGAATTGGTTTTGGGGGTGACTAGAGAGATATAGCCTGGTGAGCTGGAGCGTGTGCCATACAGGTGGCGAGATATGCTATGGTGAGCCAGCGAGCTGAGATAAGGGGGGACTTACCTAGCAGGGTCTTGTAGATGACATGGAGCCAGTGGGTGTTGGCGACGAGTATTAAGCGAGGGCCAGCAACGAGAGGTACAGGTCGCAATGGTGGGTAGTATATGGGGCTTTGGTGATAAAAACGGATTGCACTGTGATAGACTGCATCCAATTTGTTGAGTAGGGTATTGGGAGGCTATTTTGTGAAATGGACATCGCCAAAGTCGAGATTGGTAGGATGGTCAGTTTTACAAGGGTATGTTTGGCAGCATGAGTGAAGGATGCTTTGTTGCGAAATAGGAAGCCAATTCTAGATTTAACTTGTGAGATCTGGAGATGTTTTGATATAGGGTCAGGAAGGAGAAGTTTACCAGTATCTGAACCAGACACCGTACAGTAATTACGTAGTTGTCCACGTTATTCTAAGTCAGAAGCCGTCCACAGTAGTGATGTTGGACAGGCAGGTGCAGTCCCTGGGTGAAACCAGGAATCCTAACCGCTAGACCATATGGAAGACACATACTTAAAATACACATCACAGACAAATCTTTAATGTTGACATTATGCCTGTTGGATTTCAAAGCTCCATCTTTTTTCTCAGAGATGATGGGGAATGTCCAGATGAAATCCGTCTAAAATGTGTTTGAAGTGAGAACAGCCAGAAGCACTGAAAGGTATACAGTACCATTCCCAGCTTGATTCAATCAATTAAATAGTATTGAGCAAGCCAGGAGTCAAACCTAGAATCTTCTGATCCGTAGTCAGACACGTTATCCGTTGCGCCACTGGCCCCACATCTAAGCTGAAGTCAGGTCACAGCTAGATCAGTGTACAAGTCATAGCGTCTGTCAACAACAAGGTTCCTTGGTTTTCTGTTTCAGATGTATATCTTAATTTGATCTCCTGTTGTGATTCTGCTGCCATTTAAAATGTGGTATCTGTTCTTACACAGTGCATCACAAATGACCAATGTTCTTTCCATACTGGGAGTTCAATCGGGGCGAAAACCAGAATCCAAACGCCAGACCATATGGGAAGACAGTTACTTAAAGAAAACATCACAGACAAAACCATAAACATTGAAATGATGCTTGTTGTAATACAAGCTCCATCTTTTTTATATGGAAAAGTCCCATATATAATCATCAGTCTAAAATGTGTTTGAATCGAGAACTGCCAACACAATGAAAAGTATACAGTATTTTTCCCAGCTTGATTTTGGTCAAATAAATCTAGTTTTGAACCAAACAGGAGTCAATATTCAATCTTCTGACCGTTATCAGACACGTTATCCATTGTGCAAACTGGCCGCACGGCCAAGCTGAAGTCAGGTCACACCTAGGCCAGTATACACAGTCATAGTGTCTGTCAGCGACAAGGTTCCTTGGGATTTCTGTTACAGATGCATATCTTAATTTTATCTTCCTGTTGTCGCATGAATTTTACTGCAGAGCAAGAATGTAGCCATGAAGTGTATTCAACATTTAAAAAAGCCTTGTATATTTGAATCTACATAACATGTCACATTTCCTGTTGCTGGGAATATTGTTGTGTTGTGTGAAACTGCTGCCATTTAAAATGCAGCATCTGTTGTTACACAACTGCATACCTAATGACAGATATTCTTTCCCATACCGGGAGTTGAACCTGGGCCACCTGGTGAAAACCAGGAATCCTAACCACTAGACACATGGAAGACACATACTGAAAATACACATCACAGACAAATCCATAAACATTGAAATGATGCTTGTTGTATTACAAGCTCCATCTTTTTTCTCAGAGATGTTTGGGAAAAGTCCATATAAAATCAGTCTAAAATGTGTTTGAATCGAGAACTGCCAGACACAATGAAAAGTATACAGTATTTTTCCCAGCTTGATTTTGGTCAAATAAATCTAGTTTTGAACCAACAGGAGTCAAATATTCAATCTTCTGACCTGTTATCAGACACGTTATCCATTTGCAACTGGCCGCACGGCCAAGCTGAAGTCAGGTCACACCTAGGCCAGTATACACAGTCATAGTGTCTGTCAGCGACAAGGTTCCTTGGATTTCTGTTACAGATGCATATCTTAATTTGATCTTCCTGTTGTCGCATGAATTTTACTGCAGAGCAAGAAATGCAGCCATGAAGTGTATTCAACGTTTAAAAGCCTTGTATAATTTGAATCTACATAACATGTCACATTCCTGTTGCTGAGGGAATATTGTTGTGTTGTGTGAAACTGCTGCCAGTTAAAATGCAGCATCTGTTGTTACACAACTGCGTACCTAATGACAAGATATTCTTTCCCATACCGGGAGTTGAACCCGGGCCACCTGGGTGAAAACCAGGAATCCTAACCGCTAGACCATATGGGAAGACACATACTTAAAATACACATCACAGACAAATCTTTAAATGTTGACATTATGCCTGTTGGATTTCAAAGCTCCATCATTTTTTCTCAGAGATGATGGGGAATGTCCAGATGAAATCCGTCTAAAATGTGTTTGAAGTGAGAACAGCCAGAAGCACTGAAAGGTATACAGTATCATTCCCAGCTTGATTTCAATCAATTAAATAAAGTATTGAGCCAGCCAGGAGTCGAACCTAGAATCTTCTGATCCGTAGTCAGACACGTTATCCATTGCGCCACTGGCCCCACATCTAAGCTGAAGTCAGGTCACAGCTAGACCAGTGTACACAGTCATAGCGTCTGTCAACAACAAGGTTCCTTGGTTTTCTGTTTCAGATGCATATCTTAATTTGATCCTCCTGTTGTTACATGAATTTTACTGCAGAGCAAGAAATGCAAACTTGAAGTGTATCAATGTTTAAAAAGTCTTGTAAATTATGAATCTACAAAACATGTCACATTTCCTGTTGCTTGGGGAATATTGTTGTGTTGTGTGATTCTGCTGCCATTTAAAATGTGGTATCTGTTCTTACACAAGTGCATCACAAATGACAAGATGTTCTTTCCCATACTGGGAGTTCAACCCGGGCGAAAACCAGGAATCCTAAACGCCAGACCATATGGGAAGACAGTTACTTAAAAAAAACATCACAGACAAATCCATAAACATTGAAATGATGCTTGTTGTAATTACAAGCTCCATCTTTTTTCTCAGAGATGTTTGGGAAAAGTCCCATATAAAATCAGTCTAAAATGTTTGAATCGAGAACTGCCAGACACAATGAAAAGTATACAGTATTTTTCCCAGCTTGATTTTGGTCAAATAAATCTAGTTTTGAACCAAACAGGAGTCAAATATTCAATCTTCTGACCTGTTATCAGACACGTTATCCATTGTGCAACTGGCCGCACGGCCAAGCTGAAGTCAGGTCACACCTAGGCCAGTATACACAGTCATAGTGTCTGTCAGCGACAAGGTTCCTTGGGATTTCTGTTACAGATGCATATCTTAATTTGATCTTCCTGTTGTCGCATGAATTTTACTGCAGAGCAAGAAATGCAGCCATGAAGTGTATTCAACGTTTAAAAAGCCTTGTATAATTTGAATCTACATAACATGTCACATTTCCTGTTGCTGAGGGAATATTGTTGTGTTGTGTGAAACTGCAGCATCTGTTGTTACACAACTGCGTACCTAATGACAAGATATTCTTTCCCATACCGGGAGTTGAACAACAGCCACCTGGGTGAAAACCAGGAATCCTAACCGCTAGACCATATGGGAAGACACATACTTAAAATACACATCACAGACAAATCCATAAACATTGAAATGATGCTTGTTGTAATTACAAGCTCCATCTTTTTTCTCAGAGATGTTGGGGAAAAGTCCCATATAAAATCAGTCTAAAATGTGTTTGAATCGAGAACTGCCAGACACAATGAAAAGTATACAGTATTTTTCCCAGCTTGATTTTGGTCAAATAAATCTAGTTTTGAACCAAACAGGAGTCAAATATTCAATCTTCTGACCTGTTATCAGACACGTTATCCATTGTGCAACTGGCCGCACGGCCAAGCTGAAGTCAGGTCACACCTAGGCCAGTATACACAGTCATAGTGTCTGTCAGCGACAAGGTTCCTTGGGATTTCTGTTACAGATGCATATCTTAATTTGATCTTCCTGTTGTCGCATGAATTTTACTGCAGAGCAAGAAATGCAGCCATGAAGTGTATTCAACGTTTAAAAAGCCTTGTATAATTTGAATCTACATAACATGTCACATTTCCTGAGGGAATATTGTTGTGTTGTGTGAAACTGCTGCCAGTTCAAATGCAGCATCTGTTGTTACACAACTGCGTACCTGATGACAAGATATTCTTTCCCATACCGGGAGTTGAACCCGGGCCACCTGGGTGAATACCAGGAATCCTAACCGCTAGACCATATGGGAAGACACATACTTAAAATACACATCACAGACAAATCTTTAAATGTTGACATTATGCCTGTTGTATTTACAAAGCTCCATCTTTTTCTCAGAGATGATGGGGAATGTCCAGATGAAATCAGTCTAAAATGTGTTTGAAGTGAGAACAGCCAGAACACTGAAAGGTATACAGTATCATTCCCAGCTTGATTTCAATCAATTAAATAAAGTATTGAGCCAGCCAGGAGTCAAACCTAGAATCTTCTGATCCTAGTCAGACACGTTATCCATTGCGCCACTGGCCCACATCTAAGCTGAAGTCAGGTCACAGCTAGACCAGTGTACACAGTCATAGCGTCTGTCAACAACAAGGTTCCTTGGTTTTCTGTTTCAGATGCATATCTTAATTTGATCCTCCTGTTGTTCCATGAATTTTACTGCAGAGCAAGAAATGCAAACTTGAAGTGTATCAATGTTTAAAAAGTCTTGTAAATTATGAATCTACAAAACATGTCACATTTCCTGTTGCTGGGGAATATTGTTGTGTTGTGTGATTCTGCTGCCATTTAAAATGTGGTATCTGTTCTTACACAAGTGCATCACAAATGACAAGATGTTCTTTCCCATACTGGGAGTTCAACCCGGGCGAAAACCAGGAATCCTAAACGCCAGACCATATGGGAAGACAGTTACTTAAAAAAACATCACAGACAAATCCATAAACATTGAAATGATGCTTGTTGTAATTACAAGCTCCATCTTTTTTCTCAGAGATGTTGGGGAAAAGTCCCATATAAAATCAGTCTAAAATGTGTTTGAATCGAGAACTGCCAGACACAATGAAAAGTATACAGTATTTTTCCCAGCTTGATTTTGGTCAAATAAATCTAGTTTTGAACCAAACAGGAGTCAAATATTCAATCTTCTGACCTGTTATCAGACACGTTATCCATTGTGCAACTGGCCGCACGGCCAAGCTGAAGTCAGGTCACACCTAGGCCAGTATACACAGTCATAGTGTCTGTCAGCGACAAGGTTCCTTGGGATTTCTGTTACAGATGCATATCTTAATTTGATCTTCCTGTTGTCGCATGAATTTTACTGCAGAGCAAGAAATGCAGCCATGAAGTGTATTCAACGTTTAAAAAGCCTTGTATAATTTGAATCTACATAACATGTCACATTTCCTGTTGCTGAGGGAATATTGTTGTGTTGTGTGAAACTGCTGCCAGTTAAAATGCAGCATCTGTTGTTACACAACTGCGTACCTAATGACAAGATATTCTTTCCCATACCGGGAGTTGAACCCGGGCCACCTGGGTGAAAACCAGGAATCCTAACCGCTAGACCATATGGGAAGACACATACTTAAAATACACATCACAGACAAATCCATAAACATTGAATGATGCTTGTTGTAATTACAAGCTCCATCTTTTTTCTCAGAGATGTTGGGGAAAGTCCCATATAAAATCAGTCTAAAATGTGTTTGAATCGAGAACTGCCAGACACAATGAAAGTATACAGTATTTTTCCCAGCTTGATTTTGGTCAAATAAATCTAGTTTTGAACCAAACAGGAGTCAAATATTCAATCTTCTGACCTGTAGTCAGACACGTTATCCATTGTGCCACTGGCCGCACGGCCAAGCTGAAGTCAGGTCACACCTAGGCCAGTATACACAGTCATAGTGTCTGTCAGCGACAAGGTTCCTTGGGATTTCTGTTACAGATGCATATCTTAATTTGATCCTCCTGTTGTCGCATGAATTTTACTGCAGAGCAAGAAATGCAAACATGAAGTGTATTCAACGTTTAAAAAGCCTTGTAAATTTGAATCTACATAACATGTCACATTTCCTGTTGCTGAGGGAATATTGTTGTGTTGTGTGAAACTGCTGCCAGTTAAAATGTGGCATCTGTTGTTACACAACTGCGTACCTAATGACAAGATATTCTTTCCCATACCGGGAGTTCAACCCGGGCGAAAACCAGGAATCCTAACCCTAGACCATATGGGAAGACACATACTTAAAATACACATCACAGACAAATCTTTAAACATTGACATGATGCTTGTTGGATTTACAAAGCTCCATCTTTTTTCTCAGAGATGTTGGGGAATGTCCAGATGAAATCAGTCTAAAATGTGTTTGAAGTGAGAACAGCCAGAAGCAATGAAAGGTATACAGTATCATTCCCAGCTTGATTTCAATCAATTAAATAAGTATTGAGCCAGCAGGAGTCAAACCTAGAATCTTCTGATCCGTAGTCAGACACGTTATCCATTGCGCCACTGGCCCCACATTTAAGCTGAAGTCAGGTCACAGCTAGATCAGTGTACACAGTCATAGCGTCTGTCAACAACAAGGTTCCTTGGTGTTCTGTTTCAGATGCATATCTTAATTTGATCCTCCTGTTGTTACATGAATTCTACTGCAGAGCAAGAAATGCAAACTTGAAGTGTATCAATGTTTAAAAAGTCTTGTAAATTATGAATCTACAAAACATGTCACATTTCCTGTTGCTTAGGGAAAATTGTTGTGTTGTGTGATTCTGCTGCCATTTAAAATGTGGTATCTGTTCTTACACAAGTGCATCACAAATGACAAGATGTTCTTTCCCATACTGGGAGTTCAATCCGGGCGAAAATCAGGAATCCCAAACGCCAGACCATATGGGAAGACAGTTACTTAAAGAAAACATCACAGACAAAATCATAAACATTGAAATGATGCTTGTTGTAATTACAAGCTCCATCTTTTTTCTCAGAGATGTTGGGGAAAAGTCCTATATAAAATCAGTCTAAAATGTGTTTGAATCGAGAACTGCCAGACACAATGAAAAGTATACAATATTTTTCCCAGCTTGATTTTGGTCAAATAAATCTAGTTTTGAACCAAACAGGAGTCAAATATTCAATCTTCTGACCTGTTATCAGACACGTTATCCATTGTGCAACTGGCCGCACGGCCAAGCTGAAGTCAGGTCACACCTAGGCCAGTATACACAGTCATAGTGTCTGTCAGCGACAAGGTTCCTTGGGATTTCTGTTACAGATGCACATCTTAATTTGATCTTCCTGTTGTCGCATGAATTTTACTGCAGAGCAAGAAATGCAGCCATGAAGTGTATTCAACATTTAAAAGCCTTGTATAATTTGAATCTACATAACATGTCACATTTCCTGTTGCTGAGGGACTATTGTTGTGTTGTGTGAAAATTCTGCCAGTTAAAATCCATTCATCTGTTGTTACACAACTGCGTACCTAATGACAAGATATTCTTTCCCATACCGGGAGTTGAACCGGGCCACCTGGGTGAGAACCAGGAATCCTACCACTAGACCATATGGGAAGACACATACTGAAAATACACATCACAGACAAATCCATAAACATTGAAATGATGCTTGTTGTAATTACAAGCTCCATCTTTTTTTCTCAGAGATGTTGGGGAAAGTCCCATATAAAATCAGTCTAAAATGTGTTTGAATCGAGAACTGCCAGACACAATGAAAAGTATACAGTCTTTTTCCCCGGCTTGATTTTGGTCAAATAAATCGAGTTTTGAACCAAACAGGAGTCAAATATTCAATCTTCTGACCTGTTATCAGACACGTTATCCATTGTGCATCTGGCCGCACGGCCAAGCTGAAGTCAAGGTCACACCTAGGCCAGTATACACAGTCATAGTGTCTGTCAGCGACAAGGTTTCCCTTGGGATTTCTGTTACAGATGCATATCTTAATTTGATCTTCCTGTTGTCGCATGAATTTTACTGCAGAGCAAGAAATGCAAACTTGAAGTGTATCAATTGTTTAAAACCTCTTCGTAAATATGAGATTCTACAAACATGTCACATTTCCTGTGCTTAGGGAAAATTGTTGTGTTGTGTGATTCTGCTGGCGCATTTAAATGTTGGTTATCTGTTCTACACATGTGCATGTCACAAATGACAATATGTTCTTTCCCTATACTGGGAGTTCAATCCGGGCGAAAATCAGGAATTCCCAATACGCCCAGACCATCTGGGAAGACAGTTACTAAGAAAAACATCACAGACAAATCATAAACATTGAAATGATGCTTGTTGTAATTTACAAGCTCCATCTTTTTTCCTCAGATGATCGTTGGGGATGAAAGTCCTATATAAATCAGTCTAAAATGTGTTTGGAATCGAGAAACTTGCCAGACACCAATGAAAAGGTATACAATATTTATTCCCAGCTTGATTTTGGTCAAATAAATCTAGTTCTTGAACCAAACAGGAGTCAAATATTCAATCTTCTGACCTGTTATTCAGACACGTTATCCATTGTGCAACTGGCCGCACGGCCAAGCTGAAGTCAGGTCACACCTAGGCCAGTATACACAGTCATAGTGTCTGTCAGCGACAAGGTTCCTTGGGATTTCTGTTACAGATGCCACATCTAATTTGATTCTCCTGTTGTCGCATGAATTTTACTGCAGAGCAAGAAATGCAGCCATGAAGTGTTATTCAACATTTAAAAAGCCTTGTATAATTTGAATCTACATAACAGTCACATTTCCTTTTGCTGAGGGACTATTGTGTGTTGTGTGAAATTCTGCCAGTTAAAATCCTTCATCTGTGTTACACAACTGCGTACCTAATGACAAGATATTCTTTCCCATTACCGGGAGTTGAACCCGGGCCACCTGGTGTGAAAACCAGGAATCCTAACCACTAGACCATATGGGAAGACACATACTGAAATACACATCACAGACAAATCCATAAACATTGAAATGATGCTTGTTGTAATTACAAGCTCCATCTTTTTTCTCAGAGATGTTGGGGAAAAGTCCCATATAAAATCAGTCTAAAATGTGTTTGAATCGAGAACTGCCAGACACAATGAAAAGTATACAGTCTTTTTCCCGGCTTGATTTTGGTCAAATAAATCGAGTTTTGAACCAAACAGGAGTCAAATATTCAATCTTCTGACCTGTTATCAGACACGTTATCCATTGTGCATCTGGCCGCACGGCCAAGCTGAAGTCAGGTCACACCTAGGCCAGTATACACAGTCATAGTGTCTGTCAGCGACAAGGTTCCTTGGGATTTCTGTTACAGATGCATATCTTAATTTGATCTTCCTGTTGTCGCATGAATTTTACTGCAGAGCAAGAAATGCAGCCATGAAGTGTATTCAACGTTTAAAAAGCCTTGTATAATTTGAATCTACATAACATGTCACATTTCCTGTTGCTGAGGGAATATTGTTGTGTTGTGTGAAACTGCAGCATCTGTTGTTAAACAACTGCGTACCTAATGACAAGATATTCTTTCCCATACCTGGAGTTGAACCCGGGCCACCTGGGTGAAAACCAGGAATCCTAACCGCTAGACCATATGGGAAGACACATACTTAAAATACACATCACAGACAAATCTTTAAATGTTTGACATTATGCCTGTTGGATTTCAAAGCTCCATCATTTTTCTCAGAGATGATGGGGAATGTCCAGATGAAATCCGTCTAAAATGTGTTTGAAGTGAGAACAGCCAGAAGCACTGAAAGGTATACAGTATAATTCCCAGCTTGATTTCAATCAATTAAATAAAGTATTGAGCCAGCCAGGAGTCGAACCTAGAATCTTCTGATCCGTAGTCAGACACGTTATCCATTGCCACACTGGCCCCACATCTAAGCTGAAGTCAGGTCACAGCTAGACCAGTGTACACAGTCATAGCGTCTGTCAACAACAAGGTTCCTTGGTTTTCTGTTTCAGATGCATATCTTAATTTGATCCTCCTGTTGTTACATGAATTTTACTGCAGAGCAAGAAATGCAAACTTGAAGTGTATCAATGTTTAAAAAGTCTTGTAAATTATGAATCTACAAAACATGTCACATTTCCTGTTGCTTGGGGAATATTGTTGTGTTGTGTGATTCTGCTGCCATTTAAAATGTGGTATCTGTTCTTACACAAGTGCATCACAAATGACAAGATGTTCTTTCCCATACTGGGAGTTCAATCCGGGCGAAAACCAGGAATCCCAAACGCCAGACCATATGGGAAGACAGTTACTTAAAGAAAACATCACATACAAATCCATAAACATTGAAATGATGCTTGTTGTAATTACAAGCTCCATCTTTTTTCTCAGAGATGTTGGGGAAAAGTCCCATATAAAATCAGTCTAAAATGTGTTTGAATCCAGAACTGCCAGACACAATGAAAAGTATACAGTATTTTTCCCAGCCTGATTTTGGTCAAATAAATCTAGTTTTGAACCAAACAGGAGTCAAATATTCAATCTTCTGACCTGTTATCAGACACGTTATCCATTGTGAAACTGGCCGCACGGCCAAGCTGAAGTCAGGTCACACCTAGGCCAGTATACACAGTCATAGTGTCTGTCAGCGACAAGGTTCCTTGGGATTTCTGTTACAGATGCATATCTTAATTTGATCTTCCTGTTGTTGCATGAATTTTACTGCAGAGCAAGAAATGCAGCCATGAAGTGTATTCAACGTTTAAAAAGCCTTGTATAATTTGAATCTACATAACATGTCACATTTCCTGTTGCTGAGGGAATATTGTTGTGTTGTGTGAAACTGCAGCATCTGTTGTTAAACAACTGCGTACCTAATGACAAGATATTCTTTCCCATACCGGGAGTTGAACCCGGGCCACCTGGGTGAAAACCAGGAATCCTAACCGCTAGACCATATGGGAAGACACATACTTAAAATACACATCACAGACAAATCTTTAAATGTTTGACATTATGCCTGTTGGATTTCAAAGCTCCATCATTTTTCTCAGAGATGATGGGGAATGTCCAGATGAAATCCGTCTAAAATGTGTTTGAAGTGAGAACAGCCAGAAGCACTGAAAGGTATACAGTATAATTCCCAGCTTGATTTCAATCAATTAAATAAAGTATTGAGCCAGCCAGGAGTCGAACCTAGAATCTTCTGATCCGTAGTCAGACACGTTATCCATTGCCACACTGGCCCCACATCTAAGCTGAAGTCAGGTCACAGCTAGACCAGTGTACACAGTCATAGCGTCTGTCAACAACAAGGTTCCTTGGTTTTCTGTTTCAGATGCATATCTTAATTTGATCCTCCTGTTGTTACATGAATTTTACTGCAGAGCAAGAAATGCAAACTTGAAGTGTATCAATGTTTAAAAAGTCTTGTAAATTATGAATCTACAAAACATGTCACATTTCCTGTTGCTTGGGGAATATTGTTGTGTTGTGTGATTCTGCTGCCATTTAAAATGTGGTATCTGTTCTTACACAAGTGCATCACAAATGACAAGATGTTCTTTCCCATACTGGGAGTTCAATCCGGGCGAAAACCAGGAATCCCAAACGCCAGACCATATGGGAAGACAGTTACTTAAAGAAAACATCACATACAAATCCATAAACATTGAAATGATGCTTGTTGTAATTACAAGCTCCATCTTTTTCTCAGAGATGTTGGGGAAAAGTCCCATATAAAATCAGTCTAAAATGTGTTTGAATCCAGAACTGCCAGACACAATGAAAAGTATACAGTATTTTTCCCAGCCTGATTTTGGTCAAATAAATCTAGTTTTGAACCAAACAGGAGTCAAATATTCAATCTTCTGACCTGTTATCAGACACGTTATCCATTGTGAAACTGGCCGCACGGCCAAGCTGAAGTCAGGTCACACCTAGGCCAGTATACACAGTCATAGTGTCTGTCAGCGACAAGGTTCCTTGGGATTTCTGTTACAGATGCATATCTTAATTTGATCTTCCTGTTGTTGCATGAATTTTACTGCAGAGCAAGAAATGCAGCCATGAAGTGTATTCAACGTTTAAAAAGCCTTGTATAATTTGAATCTACATAACATGTCACATTTCCTGTTGCTGAGGGAATATTGTTGTGTTGTGTGAAACTGCAGCATCTGTTGTTAAACAACTGCGTACCTAATGACAAGATATTCTTTCCCATACCGGGAGTTGAACCCGGGCCACCTGGGTGAAAACCAGGAATCCTAACCGCTAGACCATATGGGAAGACACATACTTAAAATACACATCACAGACAAATCTTTAAATGTTTGACATTATGCCTGTTGGATTTAAAAGCTCCATCTTTTTTTCTCAGAGATGATGGGGAATGTCCAGATGAAATCCGTCTAAAATGTGTTTGAAGTGAGAACAGCCAGAAGCACTGAAAGGTATACAGTATCATTCCCAGCTTGATTTCAATCAATTAAATAAAGTATTGAGCCAGCCAGGAGTCGAAACTAGAATCTTCTGATCCGTAGTCAGACACGTTATCCATTGCGCCACTGGCCCCCCGTCTAAGCTGAAGTCAGGTCACAGCTAGACCAGTGTACACAGTCATAGCGTCTGTCAACAACAAGGTTCCTTGGTTTTCTGTTTCAGATGCATATCTTAATTTGATCCTCCTGTTGTTACATGAATTTTACTGCAGAGCAAGAAATGCAAACTTGAAGTGTATCAATGTTTAAAAAGTCTTGTAAATTATGAATCTACAAAACATGTCACATTTCCTGTTGCTTGGGGAATATTGTTGTGTTGTGTGATTCTGCTGCCATTTAAAATGTGGTATCTGTTCTTACACAAGTGCATCACAAATGACAAGATGTTCTTTCCCATACTGGGAGTTCAACCCGGGCGAAAACCAGGAATCCTAAACGCCAGACCATATGGGAAGACAGTTACTTAAAAAAACATCACAGACAAATCCATAAACATTGAAATGATGCTTGTTGTAATTACAAGCTCCATCTTTTTTCTCAGAGATGTTGGGGAAAAGTCCCATATAAAATCAGTCTAAAATGTGTTTGAATCGAGAACTGCCATACACAATGAAAAGTATACAGTATTTTTCCCAGCTTGATTTTGGTCAAATAAATCTAGTTTTGAACCAAACAGGAGTCAAATACTCAATCTTCTGACCTGTTATCAGACACGTTATCCATTGCGCAACTGGCCGCACAGCCAAGCTGAAGTTAGGTCACACCTAGGCCAGTATACACAGTCATAGTGTCTGTCAGCGACAAGGTTCCTTGGGATTTCTGTTACAGATGCATATCTTAATTTGATCCTCCTGTTGTTACATGAATTTTACTGCAGAGCAAGAAATGCAGCCATGAAGTGTATTCAAAGTTTAAAAAGCCTTGTATAATTTGAATCTACATAACATGTCACATTTCCTGCTGCTGAGGGAATATTGTTGTGTTTTGTGAAACTGCTGCCAGTTAAAATTCAGCATCTGTTGTTACACAAATGCATACCTAACTACAAGATATTCTTTCACATATCGGGAGTTGAACCCGGGCCACCTGGGTGAAAACCAGGAATCCTAACCACTAGATAACATGGGAAGACACATACTTAAACTACACATCACAGACAAATCTTTAAATGTTGACATTATGCCATTTGGATTTAAAAGCTCCATCTTTTTTCTCAGAGATGATGGGGAATGTCCAGATGAAATCTGTCTAAAATGTGTTTGAAGTGAGAACAGCCAGAAGCACTGAAATGTATACAGTATCATTCCCAGCTTGATTTCAATCAATTTAATAAAGTATTGAGCCAGCCAGGAGTCGAACCTAGAATCTTCTGATCCGTGGTCAGACACGTTATCCATTGCGCCACTGGCCCCACTTCTAAGCTGAAGTCAGGTCACAGCTAGACCAGTGTACACAGTCATAGCGTCTGTCAACAACAAGGTTCCTTGGTTTTCTGTTTCAGATGCATATCTTAATTGGATCCTCCTGTTGTTACATGAATTTTACTGCAGAGCAAGAAATGCAAACTTGAAGTGTATCAATGTTTAAAAAGTCTTGTAAATTATGAATCTACAAAACATGTCACATTTCCTGTTGCTTGGGGAATATTGTTGTATTGTGTGATTCTGCTGCCATTTAAAATGTGGTATCTGTTCTTACACAAGTGCATCACAAATGACAAGATGTTCTTTCCCATACTGGGAGTTCAACCCGGGCGAAAACCAGGAATCCTAAACGCCAGACCATATGGGAAGACAGTTACTTAAAAAAACATCACAGACAAATCCATAAACATTGAAATGATGCTTGTTGTAATTACAAGCTCCATCTTTTTTCTCAGAGATGTTGGGGAAAAGTCCCATATAAAATCAGTCTAAAATGTGTTTGAATCGAGAACTGCCAGACACAATGAAAAGTATACAGTATTTTTCCCAGCTTGATTTTGGTCAAATAAATCTAGTTTTGAACCAAACAGGAGTCAAATATTCAATCTTCTGACCTGTTATCAGACACGTCATCCATTGTGCAACTGGCCGCACGGCCAAGCTGAAGTCAGGTCACACCTAGGCCAGTATACACAGTCATAGTGTCTGTCAGCGACAAGGTTCCTTGGGATTTCTGTTACAGATGCACATCTTAATTTGATCTTCCTGTTGTCGCATGAATTTTACTGCAGAGCAAGAAATGCAGCCATGAAGTGTATTCAACATTTAAAAAGCATTGTATAATTTGAATCTACATAACATGTCACATTTCCTGTTGCTGAGGGAATATTGTTGTGTTGTGTGAAAATTCTGCCAGTTAAAATCCAGCATCTGTTGTTACACAACTGCGTACCTAATGACAAGATATTCTTTCCCATACCGGGAGTTGAACCCGGGCCACCTGGGTGAAAACCAGGAATCCTAACCACTAGACCATATGGGAAGACACATACTGAAAATACACATCACAGACAAATCCATAAACATTGAAATGATGCTTGTTGTAATTACAAGCTCCATCTTTTTTCTCAGAGATGTTGGGGAAAAGTCCCATATAAAATCAGTCTAAAATGTGTTTGAATCGAGAACTGCCAGACACAATGAAAAGTATACAGTATTTTTCCCAGCTTGATTTTGGTCAAATAAATCGAGTTTTGAACCAAACAGGAGTCAAATATTCAATCTTCTGACCTGTTATCAGACACGTTATCCATTGTGCATCTGGCCGCACGGCCAAGCTGAAGTCAGGTCACACCTAGGCCAGTATACACAGTCATAGTGTCTGTCAGCGACAAGGTTCCTTGGGATTTCTGTTACAGATGCATATCTTAATTTGATCCTCCTGTTGTTACATGCATTTTACTGCAGAGCAAGAAATGCAGCCATGAAGTGTATTCAACATTTAAAAAGCCTTGTATAATTTGAATTTACATAACATGTCACATTTCCTGTTGCTGAGGGAATATTGTTGTGTTGTGTGAAACTGCTGCCAGTTAAAATGTAGCATTTGTTGTTACACAAGTGCGTACCTAACAACAACATATTCTTTCCCATACCGGGAGTTGAACCCCGGCCACCTGGGTGAAAACCAGGAATCCTAACCGGTAGACCATATGGGAAGACACATACATAAAATACACATCACAGACAAATCTTTAAATGTTGACATGATGCCTGTTGGATTTAAAAGCTACATTTTTTCCCAGAGATGTTGGGGAATGTCCAGATGAAATCAGTCTAAAATGGGTTAGAAGTGAGAACAGCCAGAAGCCATGAAAGGTATACAGTATCATTCCCAGCTTGATTTCAGTCAATTAAATTAAGTATTGAGCCAGCCAGGAGTCAAACCTAGAATCTTCTGATCCGTAGTCAGACACGTTATTCATTGCGCCACTGGCCCCACGTCTAAGCTGAAGTCAGGTCACAGCTAGACCAGTGTACACAGTCATAGCGTCTGTCAACAACAAGGTTCCTTGGTTTTCTGTTTCAGATGCATATCTTAATTTGATCCTCCTGTTGTTACATGAATTTTACTGCAGAGCAAGAAATGCAAACTTGAAGTGTATCAATGTTTAAAAAGTATTGTAAATTATGAATCTACATAACATGTCACATTTCCTGTTGCTTGGGGAATATTGTTGTGTTGTGTGATTCTGCTGCCATTTAAAATGTGGTATCTGTTCTTACACAAGTGCATCACAAATGACAAGATGTTCTTTCCCATACTGGGAGTTCAACCCGGGCGAAAACCAGGAATCCTAAACGCCAGACCATATGGGAAGACAGTTACTTAAAAAAAACATCACAGACAAATCCATAAACATTGAAATGATGCTTGTTGTAATTACAAGCTCCATCTTTTTTCTCAGAGATGTTTGGGAAAAGTCCCATATAAAATCAGTCTAAAATGTGTTTGAATCGAGAACTGCCAGACACAATGAAAAGTATACAGTATTTTTCCCAGATTGATTTTGGTCAAATAAATCTAGTTTTGAACCAAACAGGAGTCAAATATTCAATCTTCTGACCTGTTATCAGACACGTTATCCATTGTGCAACTGGCCGCACGGCCAAGCTGAAGTCAGGTCACACCTAGGCCAGTATACACAGTCATAGTGTCTGTCAGCGACAAGGTTCCTTGGGATTTCTGTTACAGATGCATATCTTAATTTGATCTTCCTGTTGTCGCATGAATTTTACTGCAGAGCAAGAAATGCAGCCATGAAGTGTATTCAATGTTTAAAAAGCCTTGTATAATTTGAATCTACATAACATGTCACATTTCCTGTTGCTGAGGGAATATTGTTGTGTTGTGTGAAACTGCTGCCAGTTAAAATGCAGCATCTGTTGTTACACAAGTGCTTACCTAACAACAAGATATTCTTTCCCATACCGGGAGTTGAACCCAGGCCACCTGGGTGAAAACCAGGAATCCTAACCGCTAGACCATATGGGAAGACACATACTGAAAATACACATCACAGACAAATCCATAAACATTGAAATGATGCTTGTTGTAATTACAAGCTCCATCTTTTTTTCTCAGAGATGTTGGGGAAAAGTCCCATATAAAATCAGTCTAAAATGTGTTTGAATCGAGAACTGCCAGACACAATGAAAAGTATACAGTATTTTTCCCAGCTTGATTTTGGTCAAATAAATCTAGTTTTGAAACAAACAGGAGTCAAATATTCAATCTTCTGACCTGTTATCAGACACGTTATCCATTGTGCAACTGGCCGCACGGCCAAGCTGAAGTCAGGTCACACCTAGGCCAGTATACACAGTCATAGTGTCTGTCAGCGACAAGGTTTCTTGGGATTTCTGTTACAGATGAATATCTTAATTTGATCTTCCTGTTGTCGCATGAATTTTACTGCAGAGCAAGAAATGCAGCCATGAAGTGTATTCAACGTTTAAAAAGCCTTGTATAATTTGAATCTACATAACATGTCACATTTCCTGTTGCTGAGGGAATATTGTTGTGTTGTGTGAAACTGCTGGCAGTTAAATTGCAGCATCTGTTGTTACACAACTGCGTACCTAATGACAAGATATTCTTTCCCATACCGGGAGTTGAACCCGGGCCACCTGGGTGAAAACCAGGAATCCTAACCGCTAGACCATATGGGAAGACACATACTTAACATACACATCACAGACACATTTTTAAATGTTGACATTATGCCTGTTGGATTTCAAAGCTCCATCATTTTTCTCAGAGATGATGGGGAATGTCCAGATGAAATCCGTCTAAAATGTGTTTGAAGTGAGAACAGCCAGAAGCACTGAAAGGTATACAGTATCATTCCCAGCTTGATTTCAATCAATTAAATAAAGTGTTGAGCCAGCCAGGAGTCAAACATAGAATCTTCTGATCCGTAGTCAGACACGTTATCTATTGCACCACTGGCCCCACATCTAAGCTGAAGTCAGGTCACAGCTAGACCAGTGTACACAGTCATAGCGTCTGTCAACAACAAGGTTCCTTGGTTTTCTGTTTCAGATGCATATCTTAATTTGATCCTCCTGTTGTTCCATGAATTTTACTGCAGAGCAAGAAATGCAAACTTGAAGTGTATCAATGTTTAAAAAGTCTTGTAAATTATGAATCTACAAAACATGTCACATTTCCTGTTGCTTAGGGAATATTGTTGTGTTGTGTGATTCTGCTGCCATTTAAAATGTGGTATCTGTTCTTACACAAGTGCATCACAAATGACAAGATGTTCTTTCCCATACTGGGAGTTCAACCCGGGTGAAAACCAGGAATCCTAAACGCCAGACCATATGGGAAGACAGTTACTTAAAAAAAACATCACAGACAAATCCATAAACATTGAAATGATGCTTGTTGTAATTACAAGCTCCATCTTTTTTCTCAGAGATGTTTGGGAAAAGTCCCATATAAAATCAGTCTAAAATGTGTTTGAATCGAGAACTGCCAGACACAATGAAAAGTATACAGTATTTTTCCCAGCTTGATTTTGGTCAAATAAATCTAGTTTTGAACCAAACAGGAGTCAAATATTCAATCTTCCGACCTGTTATCAGACACGTTATCCATTGTGAAACTGGCCGCACGGCCAAGCTGAAGTCAGGTCACACCTAGGCCAGTATACACAGTCATAGTGTCTGTCAGCGACAAGGTTCCTTGGGATTTCTGTTACAGATGCATATCTTAATTTGATCTTCCTGTTGTCGCATGAATTTTACTGCAGAGCAAGAAATGCAGCAATGAAGTGTATTCAACGTTGAAAAAGCCTTGTATAATCTGAATCTACATAACATGTCACATTTCCTGTTGCTGAGGGAATATTGTTGTGTTGTGTGAAACTGCTGCCAGTTAAAATGCAGCATTTGTTGTTAGACAACTGCGTACCTAATGACAAGATATTCTTTCCCATACCGGGAGTTGAACCCGGGCCACCTGGGTGAAAACCAGGAATCCTAACCGCTAGACCATATGGGAAGACACATACTGAAAATACACATCACAGACAAATCCATAAACATTGAAATGATGCTTGTTGTAATTACAAGCTCCATCTTTTTTCTCAGAGATGTTGGGGAAAAGTCCCATATAAAATCAGTCTAAAATGTGTTTGAATCGAGAACTGCCAGACACAATGAAAAGTATACAGTATTTTTCCCAGCTTGATTTTGGTCAAATAAATCTAGTTTTGAACCAAACAGCAGTCAAATATTCAATCTTCTGACATGTTATCAGACACGTTATCCATTGTGCAACTGGCCGCACGGCCAAGCTGAAGTCAGGTCACACCTAGGCCAGTATACACAGTCATAGTGTCTGTCAGCGACAAGGTTCCTTGGGATTTCTGTTACAGATGCATATCTTAATTTGATCTTCCTGTTGTCGCATGAATTTTACTGCAGAGCAAGAAATGCAGCCATGAAGTGTATTCAATGTTTAAAAAGCCTTGTATAATTTGAATCTACATAACATGTCACATTTCCTGTTGCTGAGGGAATATTGTTGTGTTGTGTGAAACTGCTGCCAGTTAAAATGCAGCATCTGTTGTTACACAAGTGCTTACCTAACAACAAGATATTCTTTCCCATACCGGGAGTTGAACCCAGGCCACCTGGGTGAAAACCAGGAATCCTAACCGCTAGACCATATGGGAAGACACATACTGAAAATACACATCACAGACAAATCCATAAACATTGAAATGATGCTTGTTGTAATTACAAGCTCCATCTTTTTTTCTCAGAGATGTTGGGGAAAAGTCCCATATAAAATCAGTCTAAAATGTGTTTGAATCGAGAACTGCCAGACACAATGAAAAGTATACAGTATTTTTCCCAGCTTGATTTTGGTCAAATAAATCTAGTTTTGAACCAAACAGCAGTCAAATATTCAATCTTCTGACATGTTATCAGACACGTTATCCATTGTGCAACTGGCCGCACGGCCAAGCTGAAGTCAGGTCACACCTAGGCCAGTATACACAGTCATAGTGTCTGTCAGCGACAAGGTTCCTTGGGATTTCTGTTACAGATGCATATCTTAATTTGATCTTCCTGTTGTCGCATGAATTTTACTGCAGAGCAAGAAATGCAGCCATGAAGTGTATTCAATGTTTAAAAAGCCTTGTATAATTTGAATCTACATAACATGTCACATTTCCTGTTGCTGAGGGAATATTGTTGTGTTGTGTGAAACTGCTGCCAGTTAAAATGCAGCATCTGTTGTTACACAAGTGCTTACCTAACAACAAGATATTCTTTCCCATACCGGGAGTTGAACCCAGGCCACCTGGGTGAAAACCAGGAATCCTAACCGCTAGACCATATGGGAAGACACATACTGAAAATACACATCACAGACAAATCCATAAACATTGAAATGATGCTTGTTGTAATTACAAGCTCCATCTTTTTTTCTCAGAGATGTTGGGGAAAAGTCCCATATAAAATCAGTCTAAAATGTGTTTGAATCGAGAACTGCCAGACACAATGAAAAGTATACAGTATTTTTCCCAGCTTGATTTTGGTCAAATAAATCTAGTTTTGAAACAAACAGGAGTCAAATATTCAATCTTCTGACCTGTTATCAGACACGTTATCCATTGTGCAACTGGCCGCACGGCCAAGCTGAAGTCAGGTCACACCTAGGCCAGTATACACAGTCATAGTGTCTGTCAGCGACAAGGTTCCTTGGGATTTCTGTTACAGATGCATATCTTAATTTGATCTTCCTGTTGTCGCATGAATTTTACTGCAGAGCAAGAAATGCAGCCATGAAGTGTATTCAACGTTTAAAAAGCCTTGTATAATTTGAATCTACATAACATGTCACATTTCCTGTTGCTGAGGGAATATTGTTGTGTTGTGTGAAACTGCATTGCAGTTAAATTGCAGCATCTGTTGTTACACAACTGCGTACCTAATGACAAGATATTCTTTCCCATACCGGGAGTTGAACCCGGTCCACCTGGGTGAAAACCAGGAATCCTAACCGCTAGACCATATGGGAAGACACATACTTAACATACACATCACAGACACATTTTTAAATGTTGACATTATGCCTGTTGGATTTCAAAGCTCCATCATTTTTCTCAGAGATGATGGGGAATGTCCAGATGAAATCCGTCTAAAATGTGTTTGAAGTGAGAACAGCCAGAAGCACTGAAAGGTATACAGTATCATTCCCAGCTTGATTTCAATCAATTAAATAAAGTGTTGAGCCAGCCAGGAGTCAAACATAGAATCTTCTGATCCGTAGTCAGACACGTAATCCATTGCACCACTGGCCCCACATCTAAGCTGAAGTCAGGTCACAGCTAGACCAGTGTACACAGTCATAGCGTGTTTCAACAACAAGGTTCCTTGGTTTTCTGTTTCAGATGCATATCTTAATTTGATCCTCCTGTTGTTCCATGAATTTTACTGCAGAGCAAGAAATGCAAACTTGAAGTGTATCAATGTTTAAAAAGTCTTGTAAATTATGAATCTACAAAACATGTCACATTTCCTGTTGCTTAGGGAATATTGTTGTGTTGTGTGATTATGCTGCCGTTTAAAATGTGGTATCTGTTCTTACACAAGTGCATCACAAATGACAAGATGTTCTTTCCCATACTGGGAGTTCAACCCGGGTGAAAACCAGGAATCCTAAACGCCAGACCATATGGGAAGACAGTTACTTAAAAAAAACATCACAGACAAATCCATAAACATTGAAATGATGCTTG
The DNA here is from genome assembly GCF_002021735.2 of Oncorhynchus kisutch. Classification (NCBI taxonomy): domain Eukaryota; kingdom Metazoa; phylum Chordata; class Actinopteri; order Salmoniformes; family Salmonidae; genus Oncorhynchus; species Oncorhynchus kisutch. Next base: position 91,726 of record NW_022262859.1, on the reverse strand, counting down.
TTGTAATTACAAGCTCCATCTTTTTTCTCAGAGATGTTTGGGAAAAGTCCCATATAAAATCAGTCTAAAATGTGTTTGAATCGAGAACTGCCAGACACAATGAAAAGTATACAGTATTTTTCCCAGCTTGATTTTGGTCAAATAAATCTAGTTTTGAACCAAACAGGAGTCAAATATTCAATCTTCCGACCTGTTATCAGACACGTTATCCATTGTGAAACTGGCCGCACGGCCAAGCTGAAGTCAGGTCACACCTAGGCCAGTATACACAGTCATAGTGTCTGTCAGCGACAAGGTTCCTTGGGATTTCTGTTACAGATGCATATCTTAATTTGATCTTCCTGTTGTCGCATGAATTTTACTGCAGAGCAAGAAATGCAGCAATGAAGTGTATTCAACGTTGAAAAAGCCTTGTATAATCTGAATCTACATAACATGTCACATTTCCTGTTGCTGAGGGAATATTGTTGTGTTGTGTGAAACTGCTGCCAGTTAAAATGCAGCATTTGTTGTTAGACAACTGCGTACCTAATGACAAGATATTCTTTCCCATACCGGGAGTTGAACCCGGGCCACCTGGGTGAAAACCAGGAATCCTAACCGCTAGACCATATGGGAAGACACATACTGAAAATACACATCACAGACAAATCCATAAACATTGAAATGATGCTTGTTGTAATTACAAGCTCCATCTTTTTTCTCAGAGATGTTGGGGAAAAGTCCCATATAAAATCAGTCTAAAATGTGTTTGAATCGAGAACTGCCAGACACAATGAAAAGTATACAGTATTTTTCCCAGCTTGATTTTGGTCAAATAAATCTAGTTTTGAACCAAACAGGAGTCAAATATTCAATCTTCTGACCTGTTATCAGACACGTTATCCATTGTGCAACTGGCCGCACGGCCAAGCTGAAGTCAGGTCACACCTAGGCCAGTATACACAGTCATTGTGTCTGTCAGCGACAAGGTTCCTTGGGATTTATGTTACAGATGCATATCTTAATTTGATCTTCCTGTTTTCGCATGAATTTTACTGCAGAGCAAGAAATGCAGCCATGAAGTGTATTCAACGTTTAAAAAGCCTTGTATAATCTGAATCTACATAACATGTCACATTTCCTGTTGCTGAGGGAATATTGTTGTGTTGTGTGAAACTGCTGCCAGTTAAAATGCAGCATCTGTTGTTACACAACTGCGTACCTAATGACAAGATATTCTTTCCCATACCGGGAGTTGAACCCGGGCCACCTGGGTGAAAACCAGGAATCCTAACCGCTAGACCATATGGGAAGACAGATACTTAAAATACACATCACAGACAAATCTTTAAATGTTGACATTATGCCTGTTGGATTTCAAAGCTCCATCATTTTTCTCAGAGATGATGGGGAATGTCCAGATGAAATCCGTCTAAAATGTGTTTGAAGTGAGAACAGCCAGAAGCACTGAAAGGTATACAGTATCATTCCCAGCTTGATTTCAATCAATTAAATAAAGTATTGAGCCAGGCAGGAGTCGAACCTAAAATCTTCTGATCCGTAGTCAGACACATTATCCATTGCGCCACTGGCCCCACATTTAAGCTGAAGTCAGGTCACAGCTAGACCAGTGTACACAGTCATATCGTCTGTCAACAACAAGGTTCCTTGGTGTTCTGTTTCAGATGCATATCTTAATTTGATCCTCCTGTTGTTACATGAATTTTACTGCAGAGCAAGAAATGCAAACTTGAAGTGTATCAATGTTTAAAAAGTCTTGTAAATTATGAATCTACAAAACATGTCACATTTCCTGTTGCTTGGGGAATATTGTTGTGTTGTGTGATTCTGCTGCCATTTAAAATGTGGTATCTGTTCTTACACAAGTGCATCACAAATGACAAGATGTTCTTTCCCATACTGGGAGTTCAACCCGGGCGAAAACCAGGAATCCTAAACGCCAGACCATATGGGAAGACAGTTACTTAAAAAAAACATCACAGACAAATCCATAAACATTGAAATGATGCTTGTTGTAATTACAAGTTCCATCTTTTTTCTCAGAGATGTTTGGGAAAAGTCCCATATAAAATCAGTCTAAAATGTGTTTGAATCGAGAACTGCCAGACACAATGAAAAGTATACAGTATTTTTCCCAGCTTGATTTTGGTCAAATAAATCTAGTTTTGAACCAAACAGGAGTCAAATATTCAATCTTCCGACCTGTTATCAGACACGTTATCCATTGTGAAACTGGCCGCACGGCCAAGCTGAAGTCAGGTCACACCTAGGCCAGTATACACAGTCATAGTGTCTGTCAGCGACAAGGTTCCTTGGGATTTCTGTTACAGATGCATATCTTAATTTGATCTTCCTGTTGTCGCATGAATTTTACTGCAGAGCAAGAAATGCAGCAATGAAGTGTATTCAACGTTTAAAAAGCCTTGTATAATCTGAATCTACATAACATGTCACATTTCCTGTTGCTGAGGGAATATTGTTGTGTTGTGTGAAACTGCTGCCAGTTAAAATGCAGCATCTGTTGTTACACAACTGCGTACCTAACGACAAGATATTCTTTCCCATACCGGGAGTTGAACCCGGGCCACCTGGGTGAAAACCAGGAATCCTAACCGCTAGACCATATGGGAAGACACATACTGAAAATACACATCACAGACAAATCCATAAACATTGAAATGATGCTTGTTGTAATTACAAGCTCCATCTTTTTTCTCAGAGATGTTGGGGAAAAGTTCCATATAAAATCAGTCTAAAATGTGTTTGAATCGAGAACTGCCAGACACAATGAAAAGTATACAGTATTTTTCCCAGCTTGATTTTGGTCAAATAAATCTAGTTTTGAACCAAACAGGAGTCAAATATTCAATCTTCTGACCTGTTATCAGACACGTTATCCATTGTGCAACTGGCCGCACGGCCAAGCTGAAGTCAGGTCACACCTAGGCCAGTATACACAGTCATAGTGTCTGTCAGCGACAAGGTTCCTTGGGATTTCTGTTACAGATGCATATCTTAATTTGATCTTCCTGTTGTCGCATGAATTTTACTGCAGAGCAAGAAATGCAGCCATGAAGTGTATTCAACGTTTAAAAAGCCTTGTATAATTTGAATCTACATAACATGTCACATTTCCTGTTGCTGAGGGAATATTGTTGTGTTGTGTGAAACTGCTGCCAGTTAAAATGCAGCATCTGTTGTTACACAACTGCATACCTAATGACAAGATATTTTTTCCCATACCGGAAGTTGAACCCGGGCTACCTGGGTGAAAACCAGGAATCCTAACCGCTAGACCATATGGGAAGACACATACTTAAAATACACATCACAGACAAATCTTTAAATGTTGACATTATGCCTGTTGGATTTCAAAGCTCCATCATTTTTCTCAGAGATGATGGGGAATGTCCAGATGAAATCCGTCTAAAATGTGTTTGAAGTGAGAACAGCCAGAAGCACTGAAAGGTATACAGTATCATTCCCAGCTTGATTTCAATCAATTAAATAAAGTATTGAGCCAGGCAGGAGTCGAACCTAGAATCTTCTGATCCATAGTCAGACACATTATCCATTGCGCCACTGGGCCCACATTTAAGCTGAAGTCAGGTCACAGCTAGACCAGTGTACACAGTCATATCGTCTGTCAACAACAAGGTTCCTTGGTGTTCTGTTTCAGATGCATATCTTAATTTGATCCTCCTGTTGTTACATGAATTTTACTGCAGAGCAAGAAATGCAAACTTGAAGTGTATCAATGTTTAAAAAGTCTTGTAAATTATGAATCTACAAAACATGTCACATTTCCTGTTGCTTGGGGAATATTGTTGTGTTGTGTGATTCTGCTGCCATTTAAAATGTGGTATCTGTTCTTACACAAGTGCATCACAAATGACAAGATGTTCTTTCCCATACTGGGAGTTCAACCCGGGCGAAAACCAGGAATCCTAAACGCCAGACCATTTGGGAAGACACAAACTGAAAATACACATCACATACAAATCCATAAACATTGAAATGATGCTTGTAATTACAAGCTCCATCTTTTTCTCAGAGATGTTGGGGAAAAGTCCCATATAAAATCAGTCTAAAATGTCTTTGAATCGAGAACTGCCAGACACAATGAAAAGTATACAGTATTTTTCCAAGCTTGATTTTGGTCAAATAAATCTAGTTTTGAACCAAACAGGAGTCAAATATTCAATCTTCTGACCTGTTATCAG
>NW_022262859.1:0-82500 GCF_002021735.2 Oncorhynchus kisutch | reverse complement strand
GTCAAATATTCAATCTTCTGACCTGTTATCAGACACGTTATCCATTGTGCAACTGGCCGCACAGCCAAGCTGAAGTCAGGTCACACCTAGGCCAGTATACACAGTCATAGTGTCTGTCAGCGACAAGGTTCCTTGGGATTTCTGTTACAGATGCATATCTTAATTTGATCTTCCTGTTGTCGCATGAATTTTACTGCAGAGCAAGAAATGCAGCCATGAAGTGTATTCAACGTTTAAAAAGCCTTGTATAATTTGAATCTACATAACATGTCACATTTCCTGTTGCTGAGGGAATATTGTTGTGTTGTGTGAAACTGCTGCCAGTTAAAATGCAGCATCTGTTGTTAGACCACTGCGTACCTAATGACAAGATATTCTTTCCCATACCGGGAGTTGAACCCGGGCCACCTGGGTGAAAACCAGGAATCCTAACCGCTAGACCATATGCTAGACACATACTGAAAATACACATCACAGACAAATCCATAAACATTGAAATGATGCTTGTTGTAATTACAAGCTCCATCATTTTTCTCAGAGATGTTGGGGAAAAGTCCCATATAAAATCAGTCTAAAATGTGTTTGAATCGAGAACTGCCAGACACAATGAAAAGTATACAGTATTTTTCCCAGCTTGATTTTGGTCAAATAAATCTAGTTTTGAACCAGCATGAATTTTACTGCAGAGCAAGAAATGCAGCAATGAAGTGTATTCAACATTTAAAAAGCCTTGTATAATCTGAATCTACATAACATGTCACATTTCCTGTTGCTGAGGGAATATTGTTGTGTTGTGTGAAACTGCTGCCAGTTAAAATGCAGCATCTGTTGTTAGACAACTGCGTACCTAATGACAAGATATTCTTTCCCATACCAGGAGTTGAACCCGGGCCACCTGGGTGAAAACCAGGAATCCTAACCGCTAGACCATATGGGAAGACACATACTGAAAATACACATCACAGACAAATCCATAAACATTGAAATGATGCTTGTAATTACAAGCTCCATCTTTTTTCTCAGAGATGTTGGGGAAAAGTCCCATATAAAATCAGTCTAAAATGTGTTTGAATCGAGAACTGCCAGACACAATGAAAAGTATACAGTATTTTTCCCAGCTTGATTTTGGTCAAATAAATCTAGTTTTGAACCAAACAGGAGTCAAATATTCAATCTTCTGACCTGTTATCAGACACGTTATCCATTGTGCAACTGGCCGCACAGCCAAGCTGAAGTCAGGTCACACCTAGGCCAGTATACACAGTCATAGTGTCTGTCAGCGACAAGGTTCCTTGGGATTTCTGTTACAGATGCATATCTTAATTTGATCTTCCTGTTGTCGCATGAATTTTACTGCAGAGCAAGAAATGCAGCCATGAAGTGTATTCAACGTTTAAAAAGCCTTGTATAATTTGAATCTACATAACATGTCACATTTCCTGTTGCTGAGGGAATATTGTTGTGTTGTGTGAAACTGCTGCCAGTTAAAATGCAGCATCTGTTGTTAGACCACTGCGTACCTAATGACAAGATATTCTTTCCCATACCGGGAGTTGAACCCGGGCCACCTGGGTGAAAACCAGGAATCCTAACCGCTAGACCATATGCTAGACACATACTGAAAATACACATCACAGACAAATCCATAAACATTGAAATGATGCTTGTTGTAATTACAAGCTCCATCATTTTTCTCAGAGATGTTGGGGAAAAGTCCCATATAAAATCAGTCTAAAATGTGTTTGAATCGAGAACTGCCAGACACAATGAAAAGTATACAGTATTTTTCCCAGCTTGATTTTGGTCAAATAAATCTAGTTTTGAACCAAACAGGAGTCAAATATTCAATCTTCTGACCTGTTATCAGACACGTTATCCATTGTGCAACTGGCCGCACGGCCAAGCTGAAGTCAGGTCACACCTAGGCCAGTATACACAGTCATAGTGTCTGTCAGCGACAAGGTTCCTTGGGATTTCTGTTACAGATGCATATCTTAATTTGATCTTCCTGTTGTCGCATGAATTTTACTGCAGAGCAAGAAATGCAGCCATGAAGTGTATTCAACATTTAAAAAGCCTTGTATAATTTGAATCTACATAACATGTCACATTTCCTGTTGCTGAGGGAATATTGTTGTGTTGTGTGAAACTGCTGCCAGTTAAAATGCAGCATCTGTTGTTAGACCACTGCGTACCTGATGACAAGATATTCTTTCCCATACCGGGAGTTGAACCCGGGCCACCTGGGTGAAAACCAGGAATCCTAACCGCTAGACCATATGGGAAGACACATACTGAAAATACACATCACAGACAAATCCATAAACATTGAAATGATGCTTGTTGTAATTACAAGCTCCATCTTTTTTCTCAGAGATGTTGGGGAAAAGTCCCATATAAAATCAGTCTAAAATGTGTTTGAATCGAGAACTGCCAGACACAATGAAAAGTATACAGTATTTTTCCCAGCTTGATTTTGGTCAAATAAATCTAGTTTTGAACCAAACAGGAGTCAAATATTCAATCTTCTGACCTGTTATCAGACACGTTATCCATTGTGCATTTGGCCGCACGGCCAAGCTGAAGTCAGGTCACACCTAGGCCAGTATACACAGTCATAGTGTCTGTCAGCGACAAGGTTCCTTGGGATTTCTGTTACAGATGCATATCTTAATTTGATCTTCCTGTTGTCGCATGAATTTTACTGCAGAGCAAGAAATGCAGCCATGAAGTGTATTCAACGTTTAAAAAGCCTTGTATAATTTGAATCTACATAACATGTCACATTTCCTGTTGCTGAGGGAATATTGTTGTGTTGTGTGAAACTGCTGCCAGTTAAAATGCAGCATCTGTTGTTACACAACTGTATACCTAATGACAAGATATTCTTTCCCATACCGGGAGTTGAACCCGGGCCACCTGGGTGAAAACCAGGAATCCTAACCGCTAGACCATATGGGAAGACACATACTTAAAATACACATCACAGACAAATCTTTAAATGTTGACATTATGCCTGTTGGATTTCAAAGCTCCATCATTTTTCTCAGAGATGATGGGGAATGTCCAGATAAAATCCGTCTAAAATGTGTTTGAAGTGAGAACAGCCAGAAGCACTGAAAGGTATACAGTATCATTCCCAGCTTGATTTCAATCAATTAAATAAAGTATTGAGCCAGGCAGGAGTCGAACCTAGAATCTTCTGATCCGTAGTAAGACACGTTATCCATTGCGCCACTTGCCCCACATTTAACCTGAAGTCAGGTCACAGCTAGACCAGTGTACACAGTCATATCGTCTGTCAACAACAAGGTTCCTTGGTGTTCTGTTTCAGATGCATATCTTAATTTGATCCTCCTGTTGTTCCATGAATTTTACTGCAGAGCAAGAAATACAAACTTGAAGTGTATCAATGTTTAAAAAGTCTTGTAAATTATGAATCTACAAAACTTGTCACATTTCCTGTTGCTTGGGGAATATTGTTGTGTTGTGTGATTCTGCTGCCATTTAAAATGTGGTATCTGTTCTTACACAAGTGCATCACAAATGACAAGATGTTCTTTCCCATACTGGGAGTTCAACCCGGGCGAAAACCACGAATCCTAAACGCCAGACCATATGGGAAGACAGTTACTTAAAAAAAACATCACAGACGAATCCATAAACATTGAAATGATGCTTGTTGTAATTACAAGTTCCATCTTTTTTCTCAGAGATGTTTGGGAAAAGTCCCATATAAAATCAGTCTAAAATGTGTTTGAATCGAGAACTGCCAGACACAATGAAAAGTATACAGTATTTTTCCCAGCTTGATTTTGGTCAAATAAATCTAGTTTTGAACCAAACAGGAGTCAAATATTCAATCTTCTGACCTGTTATCAGACACGTTATCCATTGTGAAACTGGCCGCACGGCCAAGCTGAAGTCAGGTCACACCTAGGCCAGTATACACAGTCATAGTGTCTGTCAGCGACAAGGTTCCTTGGGATTTCTGTTACAGATGCATATCTTAATTTGATCTTCCTGTTGTCGCATGAATTTTACTGCAGAGCAAGAAATGTAGCAATGAAGTGTATTCAACGTTTAAAAAGCCTTGTATAATCTGAATCTACATAACATGTCACATTTCCTGTTGCTGAGGGAATATTGTTGTGTTGTGTGAAACTGCTGCCAGTTAAAATGCAGCATCTGTTGTTAGACCACTGCGTACCTAATGACAAGATATTCTTTCCCATACCGGGAGTTGAACCCGGGCCACCTGGGTGAAAACCAGGAATCCTAACCGCTAGACCATATGGGAAGACACATACTGAAAATACACATCACAGACAAATCCATAAACATTGAAATGATCCTTGTTGTAATTACAAGCTCCATCTTTTTTCTCAGAGATGTTGGGGAAAAGTCCCATATAAAATCAGTCTAAAATGTGTTTGAATCGAGAACTGCCAGACACAATGAAAAGTATACAGTATTTTTCCCAGCTTGATTTTGGTCAAATAAATCTAGTTTTGAACCAAACAGGAGTCAAATATTCAATCTTCCGACCTGTTATCAGACACGTTATCCATTGTGAAACTGGCCGCACGGCCAAGCTGAAGTCAGGTCACACCTAGGCCAGTATACACAGTCATAGTGTCTGTCAGCGACAAGGTTCCTTGGGATTTCTGTTACAGATGCATATCTTAATTTGATCTTCCTGTTGTCGCATGAATTTTACTGCAGAGCAAGAAATGCAGCAATGAAGTGTATTCAACATTTAAAAAGCCTTGTATAATCTGAATCTACATAACATGTCACATTTCCTGTTGCTGAGGGAATATTGTTGTGTTGTGTGAAACTGCTGCCAGTTAAAATGCAGCATCTGTTGTTAGACAACTGCGTACCTAATGACAAGATATTCTTTCCCATACCAGGAGTTGAACCCGGGCCACCTGGGTGAAAACCAGGAATCCTAACCGCTAGACCATATGGGAAGACACATACTGAAAATACACATCACAGACAAATCCATAAACATTGAAATGATGCTTGTAATTACAAGCTCCATCTTTTTTCTCAGAGATGTTGGGGAAAAGTCCCATATAAAATCAGTCTAAAATGTGTTTGAATCGAGAACTGCCAGACACAATGAAAAGTATACAGTATTTTTCCCAGCTTGATTTTGGTCAAATAAATCTAGTTTTGAACCAAACAGGAGTCAAATATTCAATCTTCTGACCTGTTATCAGACACGTTATCCATTGTGCAACTGGCCGCACAGCCAAGCTGAAGTCAGGTCACACCTAGGCCAGTATACACAGTCATAGTGTCTGTCAGCGACAAGGTTCCTTGGGATTTCTGTTACAGATGCATATCTTAATTTGATCTTCCTGTTGTCGCATGAATTTTACTGCAGAGCAAGAAATGCAGCCATGAAGTGTATTCAACGTTTAAAAAGCCTTGTATAATTTGAATCTACATAACATGTCACATTTCCTGTTGCTGAGGGAATATTGTTGTGTTGTGTGAAACTGCTGCCAGTTAAAATGCAGCATCTGTTGTTAGACCACTGCGTACCTAATGACAAGATATTCTTTCCCATACCGGGAGTTGAACCCGGGCCACCTGGGTGAAAACCAGGAATCCTAACCGCTAGACCATATGGGAAGACACATACTGAAAATACACATCACAGACAAATCCATAAACATTGAAATGATGCTTGTTGTAATTACAAGCTCCATCATTTTTCTCAGAGATGTTGGGGAAAAGTCCCATATAAAATCAGTCTAAAATGTGTTTGAATCGAGAACTGCCAGACACAATGAAAAGTATACAGTATTTTTCCCAGCATGATTTTGGTCAAATAAATCTAGTTTTGAACCAAACAGGAGTCAAATATTCAATCTTCTGACCTGTTATCAGACACGTTATCCATTGTGCAACTGGCCGCACGGCCAAGCTGAAGTCAGGTCACACCTAGGCCAGTATACACAGTCATAGTGTCTGTCAGCGACAAAGTTCCTTGGGATTTCTGTTACAGATGCATATCTTAATTTGATCTTCCTGTTGTCGCATGAATTTTACTGCAGAGCAAGAAATGCAGCCATGAAGTGTATTCAACGTTTAAAAAGCCTTGTATAATTTGAATCTACATAACATGTCACATTTCCTGTTGCTGAGGGAATATTGTTGTGTTGTGTGAAACTGCTGCCAGTTAAAATGCAGCATCTGTTGTTAGACCACTGCGTACCTGATGACAAGATATTCTTTCCCATACCGGGAGTTGAACCCGGGCCACCTGGGTGAAAACCAGGAATCCTAACCGCTAGACCATATGGGAAGACACATACTGAAAATACACATCACAGACAAATCCATAAACATTGAAATGATGCTTGTTGTAATTACAAGCTCCATCTTTTTTCTCAGAGATGTTGGGGAAAAGTCCCATATAAAATCAGTCTAAAATGTGTTTGAATCGAGAACTGCCAGACACAATGAAAAGTATACAGTATTTTTCCCAGCTTGATTTTGGTCAAATAAATCTAGTTTTGAACCAAACAGGAGTCAATATTCAATCTTCTGACCTGTTATCAGACACGTTATCCATTGTGCAACTGGCCGCACGGCCAAGCTGAAGTCAGGTCACACCTAGGCCAGTATACACAGTCATAGTGTCTGTCAGCGACAAGGTTCCTTGGGATTTCTGTTACAGATGCATATCTTAATTTGATCTTCCTGTTGTCGCATGAATTTTACTGCAGAGCAAGAAATGTAGCAATGAAGTGTATTCAACGTTTAAAAAGCCTTGTATAATCTGAATCTACATAACATGTCACATTTCCTGTTGCTGAGGGAATATTGTTGTGTTGTGTGAAACTGCTGCCAGTTAAAATGCAGCATCTGTTGTTAGACCACTGCGTACCTAATGACAAGATATTCTTTCCCATACCGGGAGTTGAACCCGGGCCACCTGGGTGAAAACCAGGAATCCTAACCGCTAGACCATATGGGAAGACACATACTGAAAATACACATCACAGACAAATCCATAAACATTGAAATGATCCTTGTTGTAATTACAAGCTCCATCTTTTTTCTCAGAGATGTTGGGGAAAAGTCCCATATAAAATCAGTCTAAAATGTGTTTGAATCGAGAACTGCCAGACACAATGAAAAGTATACAGTATTTTTCCCAGCTTGATTTTGGTCAAATAAATCTAGTTTTGAACCAAACAGGAGTCAAATATTCAATCTTCCGACCTGTTATCAGACACGTTATCCATTGTGAAACTGGCCGCACGGCCAAGCTGAAGTCAGGTCACACCTAGGCCAGTATACACAGTCATAGTGTCTGTCAGCGACAAGGTTCCTTGGGATTTCTGTTACAGATGCATATCTTAATTTGATCTTCCTGTTGTCGCATGAATTTTACTGCAGAGCAAGAAATGCAGCAATGAAGTGTATTCAACATTTAAAAAGCCTTGTATAATCTGAATCTACATAACATGTCACATTTCCTGTTGCTGAGGGAATATTGTTGTGTTGTGTGAAACTGCTGCCAGTTAAAATGCAGCATCTGTTGTTAGACAACTGCGTACCTAATGACAAGATATTCTTTCCCATACCAGGAGTTGAACCCGGGCCACCTGGGTGAAAACCAGGAATCCTAACCGCTAGACCATATGGGAAGACACATACTGAAAATACACATCACAGACAAATCCATAAACATTGAAATGATGCTTGTAATTACAAGCTCCATCTTTTTTCTCAGAGATGTTGGGGAAAAGTCCCATATAAAATCAGTCTAAAATGTGTTTGAATCGAGAACTGCCAGACACAATGAAAAGTATACAGTATTTTTCCCAGCTTGATTTTGGTCAAATAAATCTAGTTTTGAACCAAACAGGAGTCAAATATTCAATCTTCTGACCTGTTATCAGACACGTTATCCATTGTGCAACTGGCCGCACAGCCAAGCTGAAGTCAGGTCACACCTAGGCCAGTATACACAGTCATAGTGTCTGTCAGCGACAAGGTTCCTTGGGATTTCTGTTACAGATGCATATCTTAATTTGATCTTCCTGTTGTCGCATGAATTTTACTGCAGAGCAAGAAATGCAGCCATGAAGTGTATTCAACGTTTAAAAAGCCTTGTATAATTTGAATCTACATAACATGTCACATTTCCTGTTGCTGAGGGAATATTGTTGTGTTGTGTGAAACTGCTGCCAGTTAAAATGCAGCATCTGTTGTTAGACCACTGCGTACCTAATGACAAGATATTCTTTCCCATACCGGGAGTTGAACCCGGGCCACCTGGGTGAAAACCAGGAATCCTAACCGCTAGACCATATGGGAAGACACATACTGAAAATACACATCACAGACAAATCCATAAACATTGAAATGATGCTTGTTGTAATTACAAGCTCCATCATTTTTCTCAGAGATGTTGGGGAAAAGTCCCATATAAAATCAGTCTAAAATGTGTTTGAATCGAGAACTGCCAGACACAATGAAAAGTATACAGTATTTTTCCCAGCATGATTTTGGTCAAATAAATCTAGTTTTGAACCAAACAGGAGTCAAATATTCAATCTTCTGACCTGTTATCAGACACGTTATCCATTGTGCAACTGGCCGCACGGCCAAGCTGAAGTCAGGTCACACCTAGGCCAGTATACACAGTCATAGTGTCTGTCAGCGACAAAGTTCCTTGGGATTTCTGTTACAGATGCATATCTTAATTTGATCTTCCTGTTGTCGCATGAATTTTACTGCAGAGCAAGAAATGCAGCCATGAAGTGTATTCAACGTTTAAAAAGCCTTGTATAATTTGAATCTACATAACATGTCACATTTCCTGTTGCTGAGGGAATATTGTTGTGTTGTGTGAAACTGCTGCCAGTTAAAATGCAGCATCTGTTGTTAGACCACTGCGTACCTGATGACAAGATATTCTTTCCCATACCGGGAGTTGAACCCGGGCCACCTGGGTGAAAACCAGGAATCCTAACCGCTAGACCATATGGGAAGACACATACTGAAAATACACATCACAGACAAATCCATAAACATTGAAATGATGCTTGTTGTAATTACAAGCTCCATCTTTTTTCTCAGAGATGTTGGGGAAAAGTCCCATATAAAATCAGTCTAAAATGTGTTTGAATCGAGAACTGCCAGACACAATGAAAAGTATACAGTATTTTTCCCAGCTTGATTTTGGTCAAATAAATCTAGTTTTGAACCAAACAGGAGTCAAATATTCAATCTTCTGACCTGTTATCAGACACGTTATCCATTGTGCAACTGGCCGCACGGCCAAGCTGAAGTCAGGTCACACCTAGGCCAGTATACACAGTCATAGTGTCTGTCAGCGACAAGGTTCCTTGGGATTTCTGTTACAGATGCATATCTTAATTTGATCTTCCTGTTGTCGCATGAATTTTACTGCAGAGCAAGAAATGCAGCCATGAAGTGTATTCAACGTTTAAAAAGCCTTGTATAATTTGAATCTACATAACATGTCACATTTCCTGTTGCTGAGGGAATATTGTTGTGTTGTGTGAAACTGCTGCCAGTTAAAATGCAGCATCTGTTGTTACACAACTGCGTACCTAATGACAAGATATTCTTTCCCATACCGGGAGTTGAACCCGGGCCACCTGGGTGAAAACCAGGAATCCTAACCGCTAGACCATATGGGAAGACACATACTTAAAATACACATCACAGACAAATCTTTAAATGTTGACATTATGCCTGTTGGATTTCAAAGCTCCATCATTTTTCTCAGAGATGATGGGGAATGTCCAGATGAAATCCGTCTAAAATGTGTTTGAAGTGAGAACAGCCAGAAGCACTGAAAGGTATACAGTATCATTCCCAGCTTGATTTCAATCAATTAAATAAAGTATTGAGCCAGCCAGGAGTCGAACCTAGAATCTTCTGATCCGTAGTCAGACACGTTATCCATTGCGCCACTGGCCCCACATCTAAGCTGAAGTCAGGTCACAGCTAGACCAGTGTACACAGTCATAGCGTCTGTCAACAACAAGGTTCCTTGGTTTTCTGTTTCAGATGCATATCTTAATTTGATCCTCCTGTTGTTCCATGAATTTTACTGCAGAGCAAGAAATGCAAACTTGAAGTGTATCAATGTTTAAAAGTCTTGTAAATTATGAATCTACAAAACATGTCACATTTCCTGTTGCTTGGGGAATATTGTTGTGTTGTGTGATTCTGCTGCCATTTAAAATGTGGTATCTGTTCTTACACAAGTGCATCACAAATGACAAGATGTTCTTTCCCATACTGGGAGTTCAACCCGGGCGAAAACCAGGAATCCTAAACGCCAGACCATATGGGAAGACAGTTACTTAAAAAAAACATCACAGACAAATCCATAAACATTGAAATGATGCTTGTTGTAATTACAAGCTCCATCTTTTTTCTCAGAGATGTTTGGGAAAAGTCCCATATAAAATCAGTCTAAAATGTGTTTGAATCGAGAACTGCCAGACACAATGAAAAGTATACAGTATTTTTCCCAGCTTGATTTTGGTCAAATAAATCTAGTTTTGAACCAAACAGGAGTCAAATATTCAATCTTCCGACCTGTTATCAGACACGTTATCCATTGTGAAACTGGCCGCACGGCCAAGCTGAAGTCAGGTCACACCTAGGCCAGTATACACAGTCATAGTGTCTGTCAGCGACAAGGTTCCTTGGGATTTCTGTTACAGATGCATATCTTAATTTGATCTTCCTGTTGTCGCATGAATTTTACTGCAGAGCAAGAAATGCAGCAATGAAGTGTATTCAACGTTTAAAAAGCCTTGTATAATCTGAATCTACATAACATGTCACATTTCCTGTTGCTGAGGGAATATTGTTGTGTTGTGTGAAACTGCTGCCAGTTAAAATGCAGCATCTGTTGTTACACAACTGCGTACCTAATGACAAGATATTCTTTCCCATACCGGGAGTTGAACCCGGGCCACCTGGGTGAAAACCAGGAATCCTAACCGCTAGACCATATGGGAAGACACATACTTAAAATACACATCACAGACAAATCTTTAAATGTTGACATTATGCCTGTTGGATTTCAAAGCTCCATCATTTTTCTCAGAGATGATGGGGAATGTCCAGATGAAATCCGTCTAAAATGTGTTTGAAGTGAGAACAGCCAGAAGCACTGAAAGGTATACAGTATCATTCCCAGCTTGATTTCAATCAATTAAATAAAGTATTGAGCCAGCCAGGAGTCGAACCTAGAATCTTCTGATCCGTAGTCAGACACGTTATCCATTGCGCCACTGGCCCCACATCTAAGCTGAAGTCAGGTCACAGCTAGACCAGTGTACACAGTCATAGCGTCTGTCAACAACAAGGTTCCTTGGTTTTCTGTTTCAGATGCATATCTTAATTTGATCCTCCTGTTGTTCCATGAATTTTACTGCAGAGCAAGAAATGCAAACTTGAAGTGTATCAATGTTTAAAAAGTCTTGTAAATTATGAATCTACAAAACATGTCACATTTCCTGTTGCTTGGGGAATATTGTTGTGTTGTGTGATTCTGCTGCCATTTAAAATGTGGTATCTGTTCTTACACAAGTGCATCACAAATGACAAGATGTTCTTTCCCATACTGGGAGTTCAACCCGGGCGAAAACCAGGAATCCTAAACGCCAGACCATATGGGAAGACAGTTACTTAAAAAAAACATCACAGACAAATCCATAAACATTGAAATGATGCTTGTTGTAATTACAAGCTCCATCTTTTTTCTCAGAGATGTTTGGGAAAAGTCCCATATAAAATCAGTCTAAAATGTGTTTGAATCGAGAACTGCCAGACACAATGAAAAGTATACAGTATTTTTCCCAGCTTGATTTTGGTCAAATAAATCTAGTTTTGAACCAAACAGGAGTCAAATATTCAATCTTCCGACCTGTTATCAGACACGTTATCCATTGTGAAACTGGCCGCACGGCCAAGCTGAAGTCAGGTCACACCTAGGCCAGTATACACAGTCATAGTGTCTGTCAGCGACAAGGTTCCTTGGGATTTCTGTTACAGATGCATATCTTAATTTGATCTTCCTGTTGTCGCATGAATTTTACTGCAGAGCAAGAAATGCAGCAATGAAGTGTATTCAACGTTTAAAAAGCCTTGTATAATCTGAATCTACATAACATGTCACATTTCCTGTTGCTGAGGGAATATTGTTGTGTTGTGTGAAACTGCTGCCAGTTAAAATGCAGCATCTGTTGTTACACAACTGCGTACCTAATGACAAGATATTCTTTCCCATACCGGGAGTTGAACCCGGGCCACCTGGGTGAAAACCAGGAATCCTAACCGCTAGACCATATGGGAAGACACATACTTAAAATACACATCACAGACAAATCTTTAAATGTTGACATTATGCCTGTTGGATTTCAAAGCTCCATCATTTTTCTCAGAGATGATGGGGAATGTCCAGATGAAATCCGTCTAAAATGTGTTTGAAGTGAGAACAGCCAGAAGCACTGAAAGGTATACAGTATCATTCCCAGCTTGATTTCAATCAATTAAATAAAGTATTGAGCCAGCCAGGAGTCGAACCTAGAATCTTCTGATCCGTAGTCAGACACGTTATCCATTGCGCCACTGGCCCCACATCTAAGCTGAAGTCAGGTCACAGCTAGACCAGTGTACACAGTCATAGCGTCTGTCAACAACAAGGTTCCTTGGTTTTCTGTTTCAGATGCATATCTTAATTTGATCCTCCTGTTGTTCCATGAATTTTACTGCAGAGCAAGAAATGCAAACTTGAAGTGTATCAATGTTTAAAAAGTCTTGTAAATTATGAATCTACAAAACATGTCACATTTCCTGTTGCTTGGGGAATATTGTTGTGTTGTGTGATTCTGCTGCCATTTAAAATGTGGTATCTGTTCTTACACAAGTGCATCACAAATGACAAGATGTTCTTTCCCATACTGGGAGTTCAACCCGGGCGAAAACCAGGAATCCTAAACGCCAGACCATATGGGAAGACAGTTACTTAAAAAAAACATCACAGACAAATCCATAAACATTGAAATGATGCTTGTTGTAATTACAAGCTCCATCTTTTTTCTCAGAGATGTTTGGGAAAAGTCCCATATAAAATCAGTCTAAAATGTGTTTGAATCGAGAACTGCCAGACACAATGAAAAGTATACAGTATTTTTCCCAGCTTGATTTTGGTCAAATAAATCTAGTTTTGAACCAAACAGGAGTCAAATATTCAATCTTCCGACCTGTTATCAGACACGTTATCCATTGTGAAACTGGCCGCACGGCCAAGCTGAAGTCAGGTCACACCTAGGCCAGTATACACAGTCATAGTGTCTGTCAGCGACAAGGTTCCTTGGGATTTCTGTTACAGATGCATATCTTAATTTGATCTTCCTGTTGTCGCATGAATTTTACTGCAGAGCAAGAAATGCAGCAATGAAGTGTATTCAACGTTTAAAAAGCCTTGTATAATCTGAATCTACATAACATGTCACATTTCCTGTTGCTGAGGGAATATTGTTGTGTTGTGTGAAACTGCTGCCAGTTAAAATGCAGCATCTGTTGTTACACAACTGCGTACCTAATGACAAGATA
Organism: Oncorhynchus kisutch; assembly: GCF_002021735.2. Classification (NCBI taxonomy): domain Eukaryota; kingdom Metazoa; phylum Chordata; class Actinopteri; order Salmoniformes; family Salmonidae; genus Oncorhynchus; species Oncorhynchus kisutch. The sequence goes on along the minus strand of NW_022262859.1, from coordinate 68,859 downwards.
TTCTTTCCCATACCGGGAGTTGAACCCGGGCCACCTGGGTGAAAACCAGGAATCCTAACCGCTAGACCATATGGGAAGACACATACTTAAAATACACATCACAGACAAATCTTTAAATGTTGACATTATGCCTGTTGGATTTCAAAGCTCCATCATTTTTCTCAGAGATGATGGGGAATGTCCAGATGAAATCCGTCTAAAATGTGTTTGAAGTGAGAACAGCCAGAAGCACTGAAAGGTATACAGTATCATTCCCAGCTTGATTTCAATCAATTAAATAAAGTATTGAGCCAGCCAGGAGTCGAACCTAGAATCTTCTGATCCGTAGTCAGACACGTTATCCATTGCGCCACTGGCCCCACATCTAAGCTGAAGTCAGGTCACAGCTAGACCAGTGTACACAGTCATAGCGTCTGTCAACAACAAGGTTCCTTGGTTTTCTGTTTCAGATGCATATCTTAATTTGATCCTCCTGTTGTTCCATGAATTTTACTGCAGAGCAAGAAATGCAAACTTGAAGTGTATCAATGTTTAAAAAGTCTTGTAAATTATGAATCTACAAAACATGTCACATTTCCTGTTGCTTGGGGAATATTGTTGTGTTGTGTGATTCTGCTGCCATTTAAAATGTGGTATCTGTTCTTACACAAGTGCATCACAAATGACAAGATGTTCTTTCCCATACTGGGAGTTCAACCCGGGCGAAAACCAGGAATCCTAAACGCCAGACCATATGGGAAGACAGTTACTTAAAAAAAACATCACAGACAAATCCATAAACATTGAAATGATGCTTGTTGTAATTACAAGCTCCATCTTTTTTCTCAGAGATGTTTGGGAAAAGTCCCATATAAAATCAGTCTAAAATGTGTTTGAATCGAGAACTGCCAGACACAATGAAAAGTATACAGTATTTTTCCCAGCTTGATTTTGGTCAAATAAATCTAGTTTTGAACCAAACAGGAGTCAAATATTCAATCTTCCGACCTGTTATCAGACACGTTATCCATTGTGAAACTGGCCGCACGGCCAAGCTGAAGTCAGGTCACACCTAGGCCAGTATACACAGTCATAGTGTCTGTCAGCGACAAGGTTCCTTGGGATTTCTGTTACAGATGCATATCTTAATTTGATCTTCCTGTTGTCGCATGAATTTTACTGCAGAGCAAGAAATGCAGCAATGAAGTGTATTCAACGTTTAAAAAGCCTTGTATAATCTGAATCTACATAACATGTCACATTTCCTGTTGCTGAGGGAATATTGTTGTGTTGTGTGAAACTGCTGCCAGTTAAAATGCAGCATCTGTTGTTACACAACTGCGTACCTAATGACAAGATATTCTTTCCCATACCGGGAGTTGAACCCGGGCCACCTGGGTGAAAACCAGGAATCCTAACCGCTAGACCATATGGGAAGACACATACTTAAAATACACATCACAGACAAATCTTTAAATGTTGACATTATGCCTGTTGGATTTCAAAGCTCCATCATTTTTCTCAGAGATGATGGGGAATGTCCAGATGAAATCCGTCTAAAATGTGTTTGAAGTGAGAACAGCCAGAAGCACTGAAAGGTATACAGTATCATTCCCAGCTTGATTTCAATCAATTAAATAAAGTATTGAGCCAGCCAGGAGTCGAACCTAGAATCTTCTGATCCGTAGTCAGACACGTTATCCATTGCGCCACTGGCCCCACATCTAAGCTGAAGTCAGGTCACAGCTAGACCAGTGTACACAGTCATAGCGTCTGTCAACAACAAGGTTCCTTGGTTTTCTGTTTCAGATGCATATCTTAATTTGATCCTCCTGTTGTTCCATGAATTTTACTGCAGAGCAAGAAATGCAAACTTGAAGTGTATCAATGTTTAAAAAGTCTTGTAAATTATGAATCTACAAAACATGTCACATTTCCTGTTGCTTGGGGAATATTGTTGTGTTGTGTGATTCTGCTGCCATTTAAAATGTGGTATCTGTTCTTACACAAGTGCATCACAAATGACAAGATGTTCTTTCCCATACTGGGAGTTCAACCCGGGCGAAAACCAGGAATCCTAAACGCCAGACCATATGGGAAGACAGTTACTTAAAAAAAACATCACAGACAAATCCATAAACATTGAAATGATGCTTGTTGTAATTACAAGCTCCATCTTTTTTCTCAGAGATGTTTGGGAAAAGTCCCATATAAAATCAGTCTAAAATGTGTTTGAATCGAGAACTGCCAGACACAATGAAAAGTATACAGTATTTTTCCCAGCTTGATTTTGGTCAAATAAATCTAGTTTTGAACCAAACAGGAGTCAAATATTCAATCTTCCGACCTGTTATCAGACACGTTATCCATTGTGAAACTGGCCGCACGGCCAAGCTGAAGTCAGGTCACACCTAGGCCAGTATACACAGTCATAGTGTCTGTCAGCGACAAGGTTCCTTGGGATTTCTGTTACAGATGCATATCTTAATTTGATCTTCCTGTTGTCGCATGAATTTTACTGCAGAGCAAGAAATGCAGCAATGAAGTGTATTCAACGTTTAAAAAGCCTTGTATAATCTGAATCTACATAACATGTCACATTTCCTGTTGCTGAGGGAATATTGTTGTGTTGTGTGAAACTGCTGCCAGTTAAAATGCAGCATCTGTTGTTACACAACTGCGTACCTAATGACAAGATATTCTTTCCCATACCGGGAGTTGAACCCGGGCCACCTGGGTGAAAACCAGGAATCCTAACCGCTAGACCATATGGGAAGACACATACTTAAAATACACATCACAGACAAATCTTTAAATGTTGACATTATGCCTGTTGGATTTCAAAGCTCCATCATTTTTCTCAGAGATGATGGGGAATGTCCAGATGAAATCCGTCTAAAATGTGTTTGAAGTGAGAACAGCCAGAAGCACTGAAAGGTATACAGTATCATTCCCAGCTTGATTTCAATCAATTAAATAAAGTATTGAGCCAGCCAGGAGTCGAACCTAGAATCTTCTGATCCGTAGTCAGACACGTTATCCATTGCGCCACTGGCCCCACATCTAAGCTGAAGTCAGGTCACAGCTAGACCAGTGTACACAGTCATAGCGTCTGTCAACAACAAGGTTCCTTGGTTTTCTGTTTCAGATGCATATCTTAATTTGATCCTCCTGTTGTTCCATGAATTTTACTGCAGAGCAAGAAATGCAAACTTGAAGTGTATCAATGTTTAAAAAGTCTTGTAAATTATGAATCTACAAAACATGTCACATTTCCTGTTGCTTGGGGAATATTGTTGTGTTGTGTGATTCTGCTGCCATTTAAAATGTGGTATCTGTTCTTACACAAGTGCATCACAAATGACAAGATGTTCTTTCCCATACTGGGAGTTCAACCCGGGCGAAAACCAGGAATCCTAAACGCCAGACCATATGGGAAGACAGTTACTTAAAAAAACATCACAGACAAATCCATAAACATTGAAATGATGCTTGTTGTAATTACAAGCTCCATCTTTTTTCTCAGAGATGTTTGGGAAAAGTCCCATATAAAATCAGTCTAAAATGTGTTTGAATCGAGAACTGCCAGACACAATGAAAAGTATACAGTATTTTTCCCAGCTTGATTTTGGTCAAATAAATCTAGTTTTGAACCAAACAGGAGTCAAATATTCAATCTTCCGACCTGTTATCAGACACGTTATCCATTGTGAAACTGGCCGCACGGCCAAGCTGAAGTCAGGTCACACCTAGGCCAGTATACACAGTCATAGTGTCTGTCAGCGACAAGGTTCCTTGGGATTTCTGTTACAGATGCATATCTTAATTTGATCTTCCTGTTGTCGCATGAATTTTACTGCAGAGCAAGAAATGCAGCAATGAAGTGTATTCAACGTTTAAAAAGCCTTGTATAATCTGAATCTACATAACATGTCACATTTCCTGTTGCTGAGGGAATATTGTTGTGTTGTGTGAAACTGCTGCCAGTTAAAATGCAGCATCTGTTGTTACACAACTGCGTACCTAATGACAAGATATTCTTTCCCATACCGGGAGTTGAACCCGGGCCACCTGGGTGAAAACCAGGAATCCTAACCGCTAGACCATATGGGAAGACACATACTTAAAATACACATCACAGACAAATCTTTAAATGTTGACATTATGCCTGTTGGATTTCAAAGCTCCATCATTTTTCTCAGAGATGATGGGGAATGTCCAGATGAAATCCGTCTAAAATGTGTTTGAAGTGAGAACAGCCAGAAGCACTGAAAGGTATACAGTATCATTCCCAGCTTGATTTCAATCAATTAAATAAAGTATTGAGCCAGCCAGGAGTCGAACCTAGAATCTTCTGATCCGTAGTCAGACACGTTATCCATTGCGCCACTGGCCCCACATCTAAGCTGAAGTCAGGTCACAGCTAGACCAGTGTACACAGTCATAGCGTCTGTCAACAACAAGGTTCCTTGGTTTTCTGTTTCAGATGCATATCTTAATTTGATCCTCCTGTTGTTCCATGAATTTTACTGCAGAGCAAGAAATGCAAACTTGAAGTGTATCAATGTTTAAAAAGTCTTGTAAATTATGAATCTACAAAACATGTCACATTTCCTGTTGCTTGGGGAATATTGTTGTGTTGTGTGATTTCTGCTGCCATTTAAAATGTGGTATCTGTTCTTACACAAGTGCATCACAAATGACAAGATGTTCTTTCCCATACTGGGAGTTCAACCCGGGCGAAAACCAGGAATCCTAAACGCCAGACCATATGGGAAGACAGTTACTTAAAAAAACATCACAGACAAATCCATAAACATTGAAATGATGCTTGTTGTAATTACAAGCTCCATCTTTTTTCTCAGAGATGTTTGGGAAAAGTCCCATATAAAATCAGTCTAAAATGTGTTTGAATCGAGAACTGCCAGACACAATGAAAAGTATACAGTATTTTTCCCAGCTTGATTTTGGTCAAATAAATCTAGTTTTGAACCAAACAGGAGTCAAATATTCAATCTTCCGACCTGTTATCAGACACGTTATCCATTGTGAAACTGGCCGCACGGCCAAGCTGAAGTCAGGTCACACCTAGGCCAGTATACACAGTCATAGTGTCTGTCAGCGACAAGGTTCCTTGGGATTTCTGTTACAGATGCATATCTTAATTTGATCTTCCTGTTGTCGCATGAATTTTACTGCAGAGCAAGAAATGCAGCAATGAAGTGTATTCAACGTTTAAAAAGCCTTGTATAATCTGAATCTACATAACATGTCACATTTCCTGTTGCTGAGGGAATATTGTTGTGTTGTGTGAAACTGCTGCCAGTTAAAATGCAGCATCTGTTGTTACACAACTGCGTACCTAATGACAAGATATTCTTTCCCATACCGGGAGTTGAACCCGGGCCACCTGGGTGAAAACCAGGAATCCTAACCGCTAGACCATATGGGAAGACACATACTTAAAATACACATCACAGACAAATCTTTAAATGTTGACATTATGCCTGTTGGATTTCAAAGCTCCATCATTTTTCTCAGAGATGATGGGGAATGTCCAGATGAAATCCGTCTAAAATGTGTTTGAAGTGAGAACAGCCAGAAGCACTGAAAGGTATACAGTATCATTCCCAGCTTGATTTCAATCAATTAAATAAAGTATTGAGCCAGCCAGGAGTCGAACCTAGAATCTTCTGATCCGTAGTCAGACACGTTATCCATTGCGCCACTGGCCCCACATCTAAGCTGAAGTCAGGTCACAGCTAGACCAGTGTACACAGTCATAGCGTCTGTCAACAACAAGGTTCCTTGGTTTTCTGTTTCAGATGCATATCTTAATTTGATCCTCCTGTTGTTCCATGAATTTTACTGCAGAGCAAGAAATGCAAACTTGAAGTGTATCAATGTTTAAAAAGTCTTGTAAATTATGAATCTACAAAACATGTCACATTTCCTGTTGCTTGGGGAATATTGTTGTGTTGTGTGATTCTGCTGCCATTTAAAATGTGGTATCTGTTCTTACACAAGTGCATCACAAATGACAAGATGTTCTTTCCCATACTGGGAGTTCAACCCGGGCGAAAACCAGGAATCCTAAACGCCAGACCATATGGGAAGACAGTTACTTAAAAAAAACATCACAGACAAATCCATAAACATTGAAATGATGCTTGTTGTAATTACAAGCTCCATCTTTTTTCTCAGAGATGTTTGGGAAAAGTCCCATATAAAATCAGTCTAAAATGTGTTTGAATCGAGAACTGCCAGACACAATGAAAAGTATACAGTATTTTTCCCAGCTTGATTTTGGTCAAATAAATCTAGTTTTGAACCAAACAGGAGTCAAATATTCAATCTTCCGACCTGTTATCAGACACGTTATCCATTGTGAAACTGGCCGCACGGCCAAGCTGAAGTCAGGTCACACCTAGGCCAGTATACACAGTCATAGTGTCTGTCAGCGACAAGGTTCCTTGGGATTTCTGTTACAGATGCATATCTTAATTTGATCTTCCTGTTGTCGCATGAATTTTACTGCAGAGCAAGAAATGCAGCAATGAAGTGTATTCAACGTTTAAAAAGACTTGTATAATCTGAATCTACATAACATGTCACATTTCCTGTTGCTGAGGGAATATTGTTGTGTTGTGTGAAACTGCTGCCAGTTAAAATGCAGCATCTGTTGTTACACAACTGCGTACCTAATGACAAGATATTCTTTCCCATACCGGGAGTTGAACCCGGGCCACCTGGGTGAAAACCAGGAATCCTAACCGCTAGACCATATGGGAAGACACATACTTAAAATACACATCACAGACAAATCTTTAAATGTTGACATTATGCCTGTTGGATTTCAAAGCTCCATCATTTTTCTCAGAGATGATGGGGAATGTCCAGATGAAATCCGTCTAAAATGTGTTTGAAGTGAGAACAGCCAGAAGCACTGAAAGGTATACAGTATCATTCCCAGCTTGATTTCAATCAATTAAATAAAGTATTGAGCCAGCCAGGAGTCGAACCTAGAATCTTCTGATCCGTAGTCAGACACGTTATCCATTGCGCCACTGGCCCCACATCTAAGCTGAAGTCAGGTCACAGCTAGACCAGTGTACACAGTCATAGCGTCTGTCAACAACAAGGTTCCTTGGTTTTCTGTTTCAGATGCATATCTTAATTTGATCCTCCTGTTGTTCCATGAATTTTACTGCAGAGCAAGAAATGCAAACTTGAAGTGTATCAATGTTTAAAAAGTCTTGTAAATTATGAATCTACAAAACATGTCACATTTCCTGTTGCTTGGGGAATATTGTTGTGTTGTGTGATTCTGCTGCCATTTAAAATGTGGTATCTGTTCTTACACAAGTGCATCACAAATGACAAGATGTTCTTTCCCATACTGGGAGTTCAACCCGGGCGAAAACCAGGAATCCTAAACGCCAGACCATATGGGAAGACAGTTACTTAAAAAAAACATCACAGACAAATCCATAAACATTGAAATGATGCTTGTTGTAATTACAAGCTCCATCTTTTTTCTCAGAGATGTTTGGGAAAAGTCCCATATAAAATCAGTCTAAAATGTGTTTGAATCGAGAACTGCCAGACACAATGAAAAGTATACAGTATTTTTCCCAGCTTGATTTTGGTCAAATAAATCTAGTTTTGAACCAAACAGGAGTCAAATATTCAATCTTCCGACCTGTTATCAGACACGTTATCCATTGTGAAACTGGCCGCACGGCCAAGCTGAAGTCAGGTCACACCTAGGCCAGTATACACAGTCATAGTGTCTGTCAGCGACAAGGTTCCTTGGGATTTCTGTTACAGATGCATATCTTAATTTGATCTTCCTGTTGTCGCATGAATTTTACTGCAGAGCAAGAAATGCAGCAATGAAGTGTATTCAACGTTTAAAAAGACTTGTATAATCTGAATCTACATAACATGTCACATTTCCTGTTGCTGAGGGAATATTGTTGTGTTGTGTGAAACTGCTGCCAGTTAAAATGCAGCATCTGTTGTTACACAACTGCGTACCTAATGACAAGATATTCTTTCCCATACCGGGAGTTGAACCCAGGCCACCTGGGTGAAAACCAGGAATCCTAACCGCTAGACCATATGGGAAGACACATACTTAAAATACACATCACAGACAAATCTTTAAATGTTGACATTATGCCTGTTGGATTTCAAAGCTCCATCATTTTTCTCAGAGATGATGGGGAATGTCCAGATGAAATCCGTCTAAAATGTGTTTGAAGTGAGAACAGCCAGAAGCACTGAAAGGTATACAGTATCATTCCCAGCTTGATTTCAATCAATTAAATAAAGTATTGAGCCAGCCAGGAGTCGAACCTAGAATCTTCTGATCCGTAGTCAGACACGTTATCCATTGCGCCACTGGCCCCACATCTAAGCTGAAGTCAGGTCACAGCTAGACCAGTGTACACAGTCATAGCGTCTGTCAACAACAAGGTTCCTTGGTTTTCTGTTTCAGATGCATATCTTAATTTGATCCTCCTGTTGTTCCATGAATTTTACTGCAGAGCAAGAAATGCAAACTTGAAGTGTATCAATGTTTAAAAAGTCTTGTAAATTATGAATCTACAAAACATGTCACATTTCCTGTTGCTTGGGGAATATTGTTGTGTTGTGTGATTCTGCTGCCATTTAAAATGTGGTATCTGTTCTTACACAAGTGCATCACAAATGACAAGATGTTCTTTCCCATACTGGGAGTTCAACCCGGGCGAAAACCAGGAATCCTAAACGCCAGACCATATGGGAAGACAGTTACTTAAAAAAAACATCACAGACAAATCCATAAACATTGAAATGATGCTTGTTGTAATTACAAGCTCCATCTTTTTTCTCAGAGATGTTTGGGAAAAGTCCCATATAAAATCAGTCTAAAATGTGTTTGAATCGAGAACTGCCAGACACAATGAAAAGTATACAGTATTTTTCCCAGCTTGATTTTGGTCAAATAAATCTAGTTTTGAACCAAACAGGAGTCAAATATTCAATCTTCCGACCTGTTATCAGACACGTTATCCATTGTGAAACTGGCCGCACGGCCAAGCTGAAGTCAGGTCACACCTAGGCCAGTATACACAGTCATAGTGTCTGTCAGCGACAAGGTTCCTTGGGATTTCTGTTACAGATGCATATCTTAATTTGATCTTCCTGTTGTCGCATGAATTTTACTGCAGAGCAAGAAATGCAGCAATGAAGTGTATTCAACGTTTAAAAAGCCTTGTATAATCTGAATCTACATAACATGTCACATTTCCTGTTGCTGAGGGAATATTGTTGTGTTGTGTGAAACTGCTGCCAGTTAAAATGCAGCATCTGTTGTTACACAACTGCGTACCTAATGACAAGATATTCTTTCCCATACCGGGAGTTGAACCCGGGCCACCTGGGTGAAAACCAGGAATCCTAACCGCTAGACCATATGGGAAGACACATACTTAAAATACACATCACAGACAAATCTTTAAATGTTGACATTATGCCTGTTGGATTTCAAAGCTCCATCATTTTTCTCAGAGATGATGGGGAATGTCCAGATGAAATCCGTCTAAAATGTGTTTGAAGTGAGAACAGCCAGAAGCACTGAAAGGTATACAGTATCATTCCCAGCTTGATTTCAATCAATTAAATAAAGTATTGAGCCAGCCAGGAGTCGAACCTAGAATCTTCTGATCCGTAGTCAGACACGTTATCCATTGCGCCACTGGCCCCACATCTAAGCTGAAGTCAGGTCACAGCTAGACCAGTGTACACAGTCATAGCGTCTGTCAACAACAAGGTTCCTTGGTTTTCTGTTTCAGATGCATATCTTAATTTGATCCTCCTGTTGTTCCATGAATTTTACTGCAGAGCAAGAAATGCAAACTTGAAGTGTATCAATGTTTAAAAAGTCTTGTAAATTATGAATCTACAAAACATGTCACATTTCCTGTTGCTTGGGGAATATTGTTGTGTTGTGTGATTCTGCTGCCATTTAAAATGTGGTATCTGTTCTTACACAAGTGCATCACAAATGACAAGATGTTCTTTCCCATACTGGGAGTTCAACCCGGGCGAAAACCAGGAATCCTAAACGCCAGACCATATGGGAAGACAGTTACTTAAAAAAACATCACAGACAAATCCATAAACATTGAAATGATGCTTGTTGTAATTACAAGCTCCATCTTTTTTCTCAGAGATGTTGGGAAAAGTCCCATATAAAATCAGTCTAAAATGTGTTTGAATCGAGAACTGCCAGACACAATGAAAAGTATACAGTATTTTTCCCAGCTTGATTTTGGTCAAATAAATCTAGTTTTGAACCAAACAGGAGTCAAATATTCAATCTTCCGACCTGTTATCAGACACGTTATCCATTGTGAAACTGGCCGCACGGCCAAGCTGAAGTCAGGTCACACCTAGGCCAGTATACACAGTCATAGTGTCTGTCAGCGACAAGGTTCCTTGGGATTTCTGTTACAGATGCATATCTTAATTTGATCTTCCTGTTGTCGCATGAATTTTACTGCAGAGCAAGAAATGCAGCAATGAAGTGTATTCAACGTTTAAAAAGCCTTGTATAATCTGAATCTACATAACATGTCACATTTCCTGTTGCTGAGGGAATATTGTTGTGTTGTGTGAAACTGCTGCCAGTTAAAATGCAGCATCTGTTGTTACACAACTGCGTACCTAATGACAAGATATTCTTTCCCATACCGGGAGTTGAACCCGGGCCACCTGGGTGAAAACCAGGAATCCTAACCGCTAGACCATATGGGAAGACACATACTTAAAATACACATCACAGACAAATCTTTAAATGTTGACATTATGCCTGTTGGATTTCAAAGCTCCATCATTTTTCTCAGAGATGATGGGGAATGTCCAGATGAAATCCGTCTAAAATGTGTTTGAAGTGAGAACAGCCAGAAGCACTGAAAGGTATACAGTATCATTCCCAGCTTGATTTCAATCAATTAAATAAAGTATTGAGCCAGCCAGGAGTCGAACCTAGAATCTTCTGATCCGTAGTCAGACACGTTATCCATTGCGCCACTGGCCCCACATCTAAGCTGAAGTCAGGTCACAGCTAGACCAGTGTACACAGTCATAGCGTCTGTCAACAACAAGGTTCCTTGGTTTTCTGTTTCAGATGCATATCTTAATTTGATCCTCCTGTTGTTACATGAATTTTACTGCAGAGCAAGAAATGCAAACTTGAAGTGTATCAATGTTTAAAAAGTCTTGTAAATTATGAATCTACAAAACATGTCACATTTCCTGTTGCTTGGGGAATATTGTTGTGTTGTGTGATTCTGCTGCCATTTAAAATGTGGTATCTGTTCTTACACAAGTGCATCACAAATGACAAGATGTTCTTTCCCATACTGGGAGTTCAACCCGGGCGAAAACCAGGAATCCTAAACGCCAGACCATATGGGAAGACAGTTACTTAAAAAAAACATCACAGACAAATCCATAAACATTGAAATGATGCTTGTTGTAATTACAAGCTCCATCTTTTTTCTCAGAGATGTTGGGGAAAAGTCCCATATAAAATCAGTCTAAAATGTGTTTGAATCGAGAACTGCCAGACACAATGAAAAGTATACAGTATTTTTCCCAGCTTGATTTTGGTCAAATAAATCTAGTTTTGAACCAAACAGGAGTCAAATATTCAATCTTCTGACCTGTTATCAGACACGTTATCCATTGCACAACTGGCCGCACGGCCAAGCTGAAGTCAGGTCACACCTAGGCCAGTATACACAGTCATAGTGTCTGTCAGCGACAAGGTTCCTTGGGATTTCTGTTACAGATGCATATCTTAATTTGATCCTCCTGTTGTTACATGAATTTTACTGCAGAGCAAGAAATGCAGCCATGAAGTGTATTCAACATTTAAAAAGCCTTGTATAATTTGAATCTACATAACATGTCACATTTCCTGTTGCTGAGGGAATATTGTTGTGTTGTGTGAAACTGCTGCCAGTTAAAATGCAGCATCTGTTGTTACACAAGTGCGTACCTAACAACAAGATATTCTTTCCCATACCGGGAGTTGAACCCGGGCCACCTGGGTGAAAACCAGGAATCCTAACCGCTAGACCATATGGGAAGACACATACTTAAAATACACATCACAGACAAATCTTTAAATGTTGACATTATGCCTGTTGGATTTAAAAGCTCCATCTTTTTTCTCAGAGATGATGGGGAATGTCCAGATGAAATCCGTCTAAAATGTGTTTGAAGTGAGAACAGCCAGAAGCACTGAAAGGTATACAGTATCATTCCCAGCTTGATTTCAATCAATTAAATAAAGTATTGAGCCAGCCAGGAGTCGAACCTAGAATCTTCTGATCCGTAGTCAGACACGTTATCCATTGCGCCACTGGCCCCCCGTCTAATCTGAAGTCAGGTCACAGCTAGACCAGTGTACACAGTCATAGCGTCTGTCAACAACAAGGTTCCTTGGTTTTCTGTTTCAGATGCATATCTTAATTTGATCCTCCTGTTGTTACATGCATTTTACTGCAGAGCAAGAAATTCAAACTTGAAGTGTATCAATGTTTAAAAAGTCTTGTAAATTATGAATCTACAAAACATGTCACATTTCCTGTTGCTTGGGGAATATTGTTGTGTTGTGTGATTCTGCTGCCATTTAAAATGTGGTATCTGTTCTTACACAAGTGCATCACAAATGACAAGATGTTCTTTCCCATACTGGGAGTTCAACCCGGGCGAAAACCAGGAATCCTAAACGCCAGACCATATGGGAAGACAGTTACTTAAAAAAAACATCACAGACAAATCCATAAACATTGAAATGATGCTTGTTGTAATAACAAGCTCCATCTTTTTTCTCAGAGATGTTGGGGAAAAGTCCCATATAAAATCAGTCTAAAATGTGTTTGAATCGAGAACTGCCAGACACAATGAAAAGTATACAGTATTTTTCCCAGCTTGATTTTGGTCAAATAAATCTAGTTTTGAACCAAACAGGAGTCAAATATTCAATCTTCTGACCTGTTATCAGACACGTTATCCATTGCACAACTGGCCGCACGGCCAAGCTGAAGTCAGGTCACACCTAGGCCAGTATACACAGTCATAGTGTCTGTCAGCGACAAGGTTCCTTGGTATTTCTGTTACAGATGCATATCTTAATTTGATCCTCCTGTTGTTACATGAATTTTACTGCAGAGCAAGAAATGCAGCCATGAAGTGTATTCAACATTTAAAAAGCCTTGTATAATTTGAATCTACATAACATGTCACATTTCCTGTTGCTGAGGGAATATTGTTGTGTTGTGTGAAACTGCTGCCAGTTAAAATGCAGCATCTGTTGTTACACAAGTGCTTACCTAACAACAAGATATTCTTTCCCATACCGGGAGTTGAACCCGGGCCACCTGGGTGAAAACCAGGAATCCTAACCGCTAGACCATATGGGAAGACACATACTTAAAATACACATCACAGACAAATCTTTAAATGTTGACATTATGCCTGTTGGATTTAAAAGCTCCATCTTTTTTCTCAGAGATGATGGGGAATGTCCAGATGAAATCCGTCTAAAATGTGTTTGAAGTGAGAACAGCCAGAAGCACTGAAAGGTATACAGTATCATTCCCAGCTTGATTTCAATCAATTAAATAAAGTATTGAGCCAGCCAGGAGTCGAACCTAGAATCTTCTGATCCGTAGTCAGACACGTTATCCATTGCGCCACTGGCCCCCCGTCTAATCTGAAGTCAGGTCACAGCTAGACCAGTGTACACAGTCATAGCGTCTGTCAACAACAAGGTTCCTTGGTTTTCTGTTTCAGATGCATATCTTAATTTGATCCTCCTGTTGTTACATGCATTTTACTGCAGAGCAAGAAATTCAAACTTGAAGTGTATCAATGTTTAAAAAGTCTTGTAAATTATGAATCTACAAAACATGTCACATTTCCTGTTGCTTGGGGAATATTGTTGTGTTGTGTGATTCTGCTGCCATTTAAAATGTGGTATCTGTTCTTACACAAGTGCATCACAAATGACAAGATGTTCTTTCCCATACTGGGAGTTCAACCCGGGCGAAAACCAGGAATCCTAAACGCCAGACCATATGGGAAGACAGTTACTTAAAAAAAACATCACAGACAAATCCATAAACATTGAAATGATGCTTGTTGTAATAACAAGCTCCATCTTTTTTCTCAGAGATGTTGGGGAAAAGTCCCATATAAAATCAGTCTAAAATGTGTTTGAATCGAGAACTGCCAGACACAATGAAAAGTATACAGTATTTTTCCCAGCTTGATTTTGGTCAAATAAATCTAGTTTTGAACCAAACAGGAGTCAAATATTCAATCTTCTGACCTGTTATCAGACACGTTATCCATTGCACAACTGGCCGCACGGCCAAGCTGAAGTCAGGTCACACCTAGGCCAGTATACACAGTCATAGTGTCTGTCAGCGACAAGGTTCCTTGGTATTTCTGTTACAGATGCATATCTTAATTTGATCCTCCTGTTGTTACATGAATTTTACTGCAGAGCAAGAAATGCAGCCATGAAGTGTATTCAACATTTAAAAAGCCTTGTATAATTTGAATCTACATAACATGTCACATTTCCTGTTGCTGAGGGAATATTGTTGTGTTGTGTGAAACTGCTGCCAGTTAAAATGCAGCATCTGTTGTTACACAAGTGCGTACCTAACAACAAGATATTCTTTCCCATACCGGGAGTTGAACCCGGGCCACCTGGGTGAAAACCAGGAATCCTAACCGCTAGACCATATGGGAAGACACATACTTAAAATACACATCACAGACAAATCTTTAAATGTTGACATTATGCCTGTTGGATTTAAAAGCTCCATCTTTTTTCTCAGAGATGATGGGGAATGTCCAGATGAAATCCGTCTAAAATGTGTTTGAAGTGAGAACAGCCAGAAGCACTGAAAGGTATACAGTATCATTCCCAGCTTGATTTCAATCAATTAAATAAAGTATTGAGCCAGCCAGGAGTCGAACCTAGAATCTTCTGATCCGTAGTCAGACACGTTATCCATTGCGCCACTGGCCCCCCGTCTAATCTGAAGTCAGGTCACAGCTAGACCAGTGTACACAGTCATAGCGTCTGTCAACAACAAGGTTCCTTGGTTTTCTGTTTCAGATGCATATCTTAATTTGATCCTCCTGTTGTTACATGCATTTTACTGCAGAGCAAGAAATTCAAACTTGAAGTGTATCAATGTTTAAAAAGTCTTGTAAATTATGAATCTACAAAACATGTCACATTTCCTGTTGCTTGGGGAATATTGTTGTGTTGTGTGATTCTGCTGCCATTTAAAATGTGGTATCTGTTCTTACACAAGTGCATCACAAATGACAAGATGTTCTTTCCCATACTGGGAGTTCAACCCGGGCGAAAACCAGGAATCCTAAACGCCAGACCATATGGGAAGACAGTTACTTAAAAAAAACATCACAGACAAATCCATAAACATTGAAATGATGCTTGTTGTAATAACAAGCTCCATCTTTTTTCTCAGAGATGTTGGGGAAAAGTCCCATATAAAATCAGTCTAAAATGTGTTTGAATCGAGAACTGCCAGACACAATGAAAAGTATACAGTATTTTTCCCAGCTTGATTTTGGTCAAATAAATCTAGTTTTGAACCAAACAGGAGTCAAATATTCAATCTTCTGACCTGTTATCAGACACGTTATCCATTGCACAACTGGCCGCACGGCCAAGCTGAAGTCAGGTCACACCTAGGCCAGTATACACAGTCATAGTGTCTGTCAGCGACAAGGTTCCTTGGTATTTCTGTTACAGATGCATATCTTAATTTGATCCTCCTGTTGTTACATGAATTTTACTGCAGAGCAAGAAATGCAGCCATGAAGTGTATTCAACATTTAAAAAGCCTTGTATAATTTGAATCTACATAACATGTCACATTTCCTGTTGCTGAGGGAATATTGTTGTGTTGTGTGAAACTGCTGCCAGTTAAAATGCAGCATCTGTTGTTACACAAGTGCTTACCTAACAACAAGATATTCTTTCCCATACCGGGAGTTGAACCCGGGCCACCTGGGTGAAAACCAGGAATCCTAACCGCTAGACCATATGGGAAGACACATACTTAAAATACACATCACAGACAAATCTTTAAATGTTGACATTATGCCTGTTGGATTTAAAAGCTCCATCTTTTTTCTCAGAGATGATGGGGAATGTCCAGATGAAATCCGTCTAAAATGTGTTTGAAGTGAGAACAGCCAGAAGCACTGAAAGGTATACAGTATCATTCCCAGCTTGATTTCAATCAATTAAATAAAGTATTGAGCCAGCCAGGAGTCGAACCTAGAATCTTCTGATCCGTAGTCAGACACGTTATCCATTGCGCCACTGGCCCCCCGTCTAATCTGAAGTCAGGTCACAGCTAGACCAGTGTACACAGTCATAGCGTCTGTCAACAACAAGGTTCCTTGGTTTTCTGTTTCAGATGCATATCTTAATTTGATCCTCCTGTTGTTACATGCATTTTACTGCAGAGCAAGAAATTCAAACTTGAAGTGTATCAATGTTTAAAAAGTCTTGTAAATTATGAATCTACAAAACATGTCACATTTCCTGTTGCTTGGGGAATATTGTTGTGTTGTGTGATTCTGCTGCCATTTAAAATGTGGTATCTGTTCTTACACAAGTGCATCACAAATGACAAGATGTTCTTTCCCATACTGGGAGTTCAACCCGGGCGAAAACCAGGAATCCTAAACGCCAGACCATATGGGAAGACAGTTACTTAAAAAAAACATCACAGACAAATCCATAAACATTGAAATGATGCTTGTTGTAATAACAAGCTCCATCTTTTTTCTCAGAGATGTTGGGGAAAAGTCCCATATAAAATCAGTCTAAAATGTGTTTGAATCGAGAACTGCCAGACACAATGAAAAGTATACAGTATTTTTCCCAGCTTGATTTTGGTCAAATAAATCTAGTTTTGAACCAAACAGGAGTCAAATATTCAATCTTCTGACCTGTTATCAGACACGTTATCCATTGCACAACTGGCCGCACGGCCAAGCTGAAGTCAGGTCACACCTAGGCCAGTATACACAGTCATAGTGTCTGTCAGCGACAAGGTTCCTTGGTATTTCTGTTACAGATGCATATCTTAATTTGATCCTCCTGTTGTTACATGAATTTTACTGCAGAGCAAGAAATGCAGCCATGAAGTGTATTCAACATTTAAAAAGCCTTGTATAATTTGAATCTACATAACATGTCACATTTCCTGTTGCTGAGGGAATATTGTTGTGTTGTGTGAAACTGCTGCCAGTTAAAATGCAGCATCTGTTGTTACACAAGTGCTTACCTAACAACAAGATATTCTTTCCCATACCGGGAGTTGAACCCGGGCCACCTGGGTGAAAACCAGGAATCCTAACCGCTAGACCATATGGGAAGACACATACTTAAAATACACATCACAGACAAATCTTTAAATGTTGACATTATGCCTGTTGGATTTAAAAGCTCCATCTTTTTTCTCAGAGATGATGGGGAATGTCCAGATGAAATCCGTCTAAAATGTGTTTGAAGTGAGAACAGCCAGAAGCACTGAAAGGTATACAGTATCATTCCCAGCTTGATTTCAATCAATTAAATAAAGTATTGAGCCAGCCAGGAGTCGAACCTAGAATCTTCTGATCCGTAGTCAGACACGTTATCCATTGCGCCACTGGCCCCCCGTCTAATCTGAAGTCAGGTCACAGCTAGACCAGTGTACACAGTCATAGCGTCTGTCAACAACAAGGTTCCTTGGTTTTCTGTTTCAGATGCATATCTTAATTTGATCCTCCTGTTGTTACATGCATTTTACTGCAGAGCAAGAAATTCAAACTTGAAGTGTATCAATGTTTAAAAAGTCTTGTAAATTATGAATCTACAAAACATGTCACATTTCCTGTTGCTTGGGGAATATTGTTGTGTTGTGTGATTCTGCTGCCATTTAAAATGTGGTATCTGTTCTTACACAAGTGCATCACAAATGACAAGATGTTCTTTCCCATACTGGGAGTTCAACCCGGGCGAAAACCAGGAATCCTAAACGCCAGACCATATGGGAAGACAGTTACTTAAAAAAAACATCACAGACAAATCCATAAACATTGAAATGATGCTTGTTGTAATAACAAGCTCCATCTTTTTTCTCAGAGATGTTGGGGAAAAGTCCCATATAAAATCAGTCTAAAATGTGTTTGAATCGAGAACTGCCAGACACAATGAAAAGTATACAGTATTTTTCCCAGCTTGATTTTGGTCAAATAAATCTAGTTTTGAACCAAACAGGAGTCAAATATTCAATCTTCTGACCTGTTATCAGACACGTTATCCATTGCACAACTGGCCGCACGGCCAAGCTGAAGTCAGGTCACACCTAGGCCAGTATACACAGTCATAGTGTCTGTCAGCGACAAGGTTCCTTGGTATTTCTGTTACAGATGCATATCTTAATTTGATCCTCCTGTTGTTACATGAATTTTACTGCAGAGCAAGAAATGCAGCCATGAAGTGTATTCAACATTTAAAAAGCCTTGTATAATTTGAATCTACATAACATGTCACATTTCCTGTTGCTGAGGGAATATTGTTGTGTTGTGTGAAACTGCTGCCAGTTAAAATGCAGCATCTGTTGTTACACAAGTGCGTACCTAACAACAAGATATTCTTTCCCATACCGGGAGTTGAACCCGGGCCACCTGGGTGAAAACCAGGAATCCTAACCGCTAGACCATATGGGAAGACACATACTTAAAATACACATCACAGACAAATCTTTAAATGTTGACATTATGCCTGTTGGATTTAAAAGCTCCATCTTTTTTCTCAGAGATGATGGGGAATGTCCAGATGAAATCCGTCTAAAATGTGTTTGAAGTGAGAACAGCCAGAAGCACTGAAAGGTATACAGTATCATTCCCAGCTTGATTTCAATCAATTAAATAAAGTATTGAGCCAGCCAGGAGTCGAACCTAGAATCTTCTGATCCGTAGTCAGACACGTTATCCATTGCGCCACTGGCCCCCCGTCTAATCTGAAGTCAGGTCACAGCTAGACCAGTGTACACAGTCATAGCGTCTGTCAACAACAAGGTTCCTTGGTTTTCTGTTTCAGATGCATATCTTAATTTGATCCTCCTGTTGTTACATGCATTTTACTGCAGAGCAAGAAATTCAAACTTGAAGTGTATCAATGTTTAAAAAGTCTTGTAAATTATGAATCTACAAAACATGTCACATTTCCTGTTGCTTGGGGAATATTGTTGTGTTGTGTGATTCTGCTGCCATTTAAAATGTGGTATCTGTTCTTACACAAGTGCATCACAAATGACAAGATGTTCTTTCCCATACTGGGAGTTCAACCCGGGCGAAAACCAGGAATCCTAAACGCCAGACCATATGGGAAGACAGTTACTTAAAAAAAACATCACAGACAAATCCATAAACATTGAAATGATGCTTGTTTTAATAACAAGCTCCATCTTTTTTCTCAGAGATGTTGGGGAAAAGTCCCATATAAAATCAGTCTAAAATGTGTTTGAATCGAGAACTGCCAGACACAATGAAAAGTATACAGTATTTTTCCCAGCTTGATTTTGGTCAAATAAATCTAGTTTTGAACCAAACAGGAGTCAAATATTCAATCTTCTGACCTGTTATCAGACACGTTATCCATTGCACAACTGGCCGCACGGCCAAGCTGAAGTCAGGTCACACCTAGGCCAGTATACACAGTCATAGTGTCTGTCAGCGACAAGGTTCCTTGGTATTTCTGTTACAGATGCATATCTTAATTTGATCCTCCTGTTGTTACATGAATTTTACTGCAGAGCAAGAAATGCAGCCATGAAGTGTATTCAACATTTAAAAAGCCTTGTATAATTTGAATCTACATAACATGTCACATTTCCTGTTGCTGAGGGAATATTGTTGTGTTGTGTGAAACTGCTGCCAGTTAAAATGCAGCATCTGTTGTTACACAAGTGCTTACCTAACAACAAGATATTCTTTCCCATACCGGGAGTTGAACCCGGGCCACCTGGGTGAAAACCAGGAATCCTAACCGCTAGACCATATGGGAAGACACATACTTAAAATACACATCACAGACAAATCTTTAAATGTTGACATTATGCCTGTTGGATTTAAAAGCTCCATCTTTTTTCTCAGAGATGATGGGGAATATCCAGATGAAATCCGTCTAAAATGTGTTTGAAGTGAGAACAGCCAGAAGCACTGAAAGGTATACAGTATCATTCCCAGCTTGATTTCAATCAATTAAATAAAGTATTGAGCCAGCCAGGAGTCGAACCTAGAATCTTCTGATCCGTAGTCAGACACGTTATCCATTGCGCCACTGCCCCCCGTCTAATCTGAAGTCAGGTCACAGCTAGACCAGTGTACACAGTCATAGCGTCTGTCAACAACAAGGTTCCTTGGTTTTCTGTTTCAGATGCATATCTTAATTTGATCCTCCTGTTGTTACATGCATTTTACTGCAGAGCAAGAAATTCAAACTTGAAGTGTATCAATGTTTAAAAAGTCTTGTAAATTATGAATCTACAAAACATGTCACATTTCCTGTTGCTTGGGGAATATTGTTGTGTTGTGTGATTCTGCTGCCATTTAAAATGTGGTATCTGTTCTTACACAAGTGCATCACAAATGACAAGATGTTCTTTCCCATACTGGGAGTTCAACCCGGGCGAAAACCAGGAATCCTAAACGCCAGACCATATGGGAAGACAGTTACTTAAAAAAAACATCACAGACAAATCCATAAACATTGAAATGATGCTTGTTGTAATAACAAGCTCCATCTTTTTTCTCAGAGATGTTGGGGAAAAGTCCCATATAAAATCAGTCTAAAATGTGTTTGAATCGAGAACTGCCAGACACAATGAAAAGTATACAGTATTTTTCCCAGCTTGATTTTGGTCAAATAAATCTAGTTTTGAACCAAACAGGAGTCAAATATTCAATCTTCTGACCTGTTATCAGACACGTTATCCATTGCACAACTGGCCGCACGGCCAAGCTGAAGTCAGGTCACACCTAGGCCAGTATACACAGTCATAGTGTCTGTCAGCGACAAGGTTCCTTGGTATTTCTGTTACAGATGCATATCTTAATTTGATCCTCCTGTTGTTACATGAATTTTACTGCAGAGCAAGAAATGCAGCCATGAAGTGTATTCAACATTTAAAAAGCCTTGTATAATTTGAATCTACATAACATGTCACATTTCCTGTTGCTGAGGGAATATTGTTGTGTTGTGTGAAACTGCTGCCAGTTAAAATGCAGCATCTGTTGTTACACAAGTGCGTACCTAACAACAAGATATTCTTTCCCATACCGGGAGTTGAACCCGGGCCACCTGGGTGAAAACCAGGAATCCTAACCGCTAGACCATATGGGAAGACACATACTTAAAATACACATCACAGACAAATCTTTAAATGTTGACATTATGCCTGTTGGATTTAAAAGCTCCATCTTTTTTCTCAGAGATGATGGGGAATGTCCAGATGAAATCCGTCTAAAATGTGTTTGAAGTGAGAACAGCCAGAAGCACTGAAAGGTATACAGTATCATTCCCAGCTTGATTTCAATCAATTAAATAAAGTATTGAGCCAGCCAGGAGTCGAACCTAGAATCTTCTGATCCGTAGTCAGACACGTTATCCATTGCGCCACTGGCCCCCCGTCTAATCTGAAGTCAGGTCACAGCTAGACCAGTGTACACAGTCATAGCGTCTGTCAACAACAAGGTTCCTTGGTTTTCTGTTTCAGATGCATATCTTAATTTGATCCTCCTGTTGTTACATGCATTTTACTGCAGAGCAAGAAATTCAAACTTGAAGTGTATCAATGTTTAAAAAGTCTTGTAAATTATGAATCTACAAAACATGTCACATTTCCTGTTGCTTGGGGAATATTGTTGTGTTGTGTGATTCTGCTGCCATTTAAAATGTGGTATCTGTTCTTACACAAGTGCATCACAAATGACAAGATGTTCTTTCCCATACTGGGAGTTCAACCCGGGCGAAAACCAGGAATCCTAAACGCCAGACCATATGGGAAGACAGTTACTTAAAAAAAACATCACAGACAAATCCATAAACATTGAAATGATGCTTGTTGTAATAACAAGCTCCATCTTTTTTCTCAGAGATGTTGGGGAAAAGTCCCATATAAAATCAGTCTAAAATGTGTTTGAATCGAGAACTGCCAGACACAATGAAAAGTATACAGTATTTTTCCCAGCTTGATTTTGGTCAAATAAATCTAGTTTTGAACCAAACAGGAGTCAAATATTCAATCTTCTGACCTGTTATCAGACACGTTATCCATTGCACAACTGGCCGCACGGCCAAGCTGAAGTCAGGTCACACCTAGGCCAGTATACACAGTCATAGTGTCTGTCAGCGACAAGGTTCCTTGGTATTTCTGTTACAGATGCATATCTTAATTTGATCCTCCTGTTGTTACATGAATTTTACTGCAGAGCAAGAAATGCAGCCATGAAGTGTATTCAACATTTAAAAAGCCTTGTATAATTTGAATCTACATAACATGTCACATTTCCTGTTGCTGAGGGAATATTGTTGTGTTGTGTGAAACTGCTGCCAGTTAAAATGCAGCATCTGTTGTTACACAAGTGCGTACCTAACAACAAGATATTCTTTCCCATACCGGGAGTTGAACCCGGGCCACCTGGGTGAAAACCAGGAATCCTAACCGCTAGACCATATGGGAAGACACATACTTAAAATACACATCACAGACAAATCTTTAAATGTTGACATTATGCCTGTTGGATTTAAAAGCTCCATCTTTTTTCTCAGAGATGATGGGGAATGTCCAGATGAAATCCGTCTAAAATGTGTTTGAAGTGAGAACAGCCAGAAGCACTGAAAGGTATACAGTATCATTCCCAGCTTGATTTCAATCAATTAAATAAAGTATTGAGCCAGCCAGGAGTCGAACCTAGAATCTTCTGATCCGTAGTCAGACACGTTATCCATTGCGCCACTGGCCCCCCGTCTAATCTGAAGTCAGGTCACAGCTAGACCAGTGTACACAGTCATAGCGTCTGTCAACAACAAGGTTCCTTGGTTTTCTGTTTCAGATGCATATCTTAATTTGATCCTCCTGTTGTTACATGCATTTTACTGCAGAGCAAGAAATTCAAACTTGAAGTGTATCAATGTTTAAAAAGTCTTGTAAATTATGAATCTACAAAACATGTCACATTTCCTGTTGCTTGGGGAATATTGTTGTGTTGTGTGATTCTGCTGCCATTTAAAATGTGGTATCTGTTCTTACACAAGTGCATCACAAATGACAAGATGTTCTTTCCCATACTGGGAGTTCAACCCGGGCGAAAACCAGGAATCCTAAACGCCAGACCATATGGGAAGACAGTTACTTAAAAAAAACATCACAGACAAATCCATAAACATTGAAATGATGCTTGTTGTAATAACAAGCTCCATCTTTTTTCTCAGAGATGTTGGGGAAAAGTCCCATATAAAATCAGTCTAAAATGTGTTTGAATCGAGAACTGCCAGACACAATGAAAAGTATACAGTATTTTTCCCAGCTTGATTTTGGTCAAATAAATCTAGTTTTGAACCAAACAGGAGTCAAATATTCAATCTTCTGACCTGTTATCAGACACGTTATCCATTGCACAACTGGCCGCACGGCCAAGCTGAAGTCAGGTCACACCTAGGCCAGTATACACAGTCATAGTGTCTGTCAGCGACAAGGTTCCTTGGTATTTCTGTTACAGATGCATATCTTAATTTGATCCTCCTGTTGTTACATGAATTTTACTGCAGAGCAAGAAATGCAGCCATGAAGTGTATTCAACATTTAAAAAGCCTTGTATAATTATGAATCTACAAAACATGTCACATTTCCTGTTGCTTAGGGAATATTGTTGTGTTGTGTGATTCTGCTGCCATTTAAAATGTGGTATCTGTTCTTACACAAGTGGCATCACAAATGACAAGATGTTCTTTCCCATACTGGGGAGTTCAACCCGGGCGAAAACCAGGAATCCTAAACGCCAGACCATATGGGAAGACAGTTACTTAAAAAAAACATCACAGACAAATCCATAAACATTGAAATGATGCTTGTTGTAATAACAAGCTCCATTTTTTTCTCAGAGATGTTGGGGAAAAGTCCCATATAAAATCAGTCTAAAATGTGTTTGAATCGAGAACTGCCAGACACAATGAAAAGTATACAGTATTTTTCCCAGCTTGATTTGGTCAAATAAATCTAGTTTGAACCAAACAGGAGTCAAATATTCATCTTCTGACCTGTTATCAGACACGTTATCAATTGCGCAACTGGCCGCATGGCCAAGCTGAAGTCAGGTCACACCTAGGGCCAGTATACACAGTCATAGTGTCTGTCAGCGACAAGGTTCCTTGGGATTTCTGTTACAGATGCATATCTTAATTTGATCCTACTGTTGTTACATGAATTTTACTGAAGAGCAAGAAATGCAGCCATGAAGTGTATTCAACATTTAAAAAGCCTTGTATAATTTGAATCTACATAACATGTCACATTTCCTGTGGCTGAGGGAATATTGTTGTGTTGTGTGAAACTGCTGCATCTGTTGTTACACAAGTGCGTACCTAACGACAAGATATTCCTTCCCATACCGGGAGTTGAACCCGGGCCACCTGGGTGAAAACCAGGAATCCTAAATGCTAGACCATATGGGAAGACACATACTTAAAATACACATCACAGACAAATCTTTAAATGTTGACATTATTCCTGTTGGATTTCAAAGCTCCATCTTTTTTCTCAGAGATGATGGGGAATGTCCAGATGAAATCCGTCTAAAATGTGTTTGAAGTGAGAACAGCCAGAAGAACTGAAAGGTATACAGTATCATTCCCAGCTTGATTTCAATCAATTAAATAAAGTATTGAGCCAGCCAGGAGTCGAACCTAGAATCTTCTGATCCGTAGTCAGACACGTTATCCATTGCGCCACTGGCCCCACGTCTAAGCTGAAGTCAGGTCACAGCTAGACCAGTGTACACAGTCATAGCGTCTGTCAACAACAAGGTTCCTTGGTTTTCTGTTTCAGATGCATATCTTAATTTGATCCTCCTGTTGTTACATGCATTTTACTGCAGAGCAAGAAATTCAAACTTGAAGTGTATCAATGTTTAAAAAGTCTTGTAAATTATGAATCTACAAAACATGTCACATTTCCTGTTGCTTGGGGAATATTGTTGTGTTGTGTGATTCTGCTGCCATTTAAAATGTGGTATCTGTTCTTACACAAGTGCATCACAAATGACAAGATGTTCTTTCCCATACTGGGAGTTCAACCCGGGCGAAAACCAGGAATCCTAAACGCCAGACCATATGGGAAGACAGTTACTTAAAAAAAACATCACAGACAAATCCATAAACATTGAAATGATGCTTGTTGTAATAACAAGCTCCATCTTTTTTCTCAGAGATGTTGGGGAAAAGTCCCATATAAAATCAGTCTAAAATGTGTTTGAATCGAGAACTGCCAGACACAATGAAAAGTATACAGTATTTTTCCCAGCTTGATTTTGGTCAAATAAATCTAGTTTTGAACCAAACAGGAGTCAAATATTCAATCTTCTGACCTGTTATCAGACACGTTATCCATTGCACAACTGGCCGCACGGCCAAGCTGAAGTCAGGTCACACCTAGGCCAGTATACACAGTCATAGTGTCTGTCAGCGACAAGGTTCCTTGGTATTTCTGTTACAGATGCATATCTTAATTTGATCCTCCTGTTGTTACATGAATTTTACTGCAGAGCAAGAAATGCAGCCATGAAGTGTATTCAACATTTAAAAAGCCTTGTATAATTTGAATCTACATAACATGTCACATTTCCTGTTGCTGAGGGAATATTGTTGTGTTGTGTGAAACTGCTGCATCTGTTGTTACACAAGTGCGTACCTAACGACAAGATATTCCTTCCCATACCGGGAGTTGAACCCGGGCCACCTGGGTGAAAACCAGGAATCCTAACCGCTAGACCATATGGGAAGACACATACTTAAAATACACATCACAGACAAATCTTTAAATGTTGACATTATGCCTGTTGGATTTAAAAGCTCCATCTTTTTTCTCAGAGATGATGGGGAATGTCCAGATGAAATCCGTCTAAAATGTGTTTGAAGTGAGAACAGCCAGAAGCACTGAAAGGTATACAGTATCATTCCCAGCTTGATTTCAATCAATTAAATAAAGTATTGAGCCAGCCAGGAGTCGAACCTAGAATCTTCTGATCCGTAGTCAGACACGTTATCCATTGCGCCACTGGCCCCCCGTCTAATCTGAAGTCAGGTCACAGCTAGACCAGTGTACACAGTCATAGCGTCTGTCAACAACAAGGTTCCTTGGTTTTCTGTTTCAGATGCATATCTTAATTTGATCCTCCTGTTGTTACATGCATTTTACTGCAGAGCAAGAAATTCAAACTTGAAGTGTATCAATGTTTAAAAAGTCTTGTAAATTATGAATCTACAAAACATGTCACATTTCCTGTTGCTTGGGGAATATTGTTGTGTTGTGTGATTCTGCTGCCATTTAAAATGTGGTATCTGTTCTTACACAAGTGCATCACAAATGACAAGATGTTCTTTCCCATACTGGGAGTTCAACCCGGGCGAAAACCAGGAATCCTAAACGCCAGACCATATGGGAAGACAGTTACTTAAAAAAAACATCACAGACAAATCCATAAACATTGAAATGATGCTTGTTGTAATAACAAGCTCCATCTTTTTTCTCAGAGATGTTGGGGAAAAGTCCCATATAAAATCAGTCTAAAATGTGTTTGAATCGAGAACTGCCAGACACAATGAAAAGTATACAGTATTTTTCCCAGCTTGATTTTGGTCAAATAAATCTAGTTTTGAACCAAACAGGAGTCAAATATTCAATCTTCTGACCTGTTATCAGACACGTTATCCATTGCACAACTGGCCGCACGGCCAAGCTGAAGTCAGGTCACACCTAGGCCAGTATACACAGTCATAGTGTCTGTCAGCGACAAGGTTCCTTGGTATTTCTGTTACAGATGCATATCTTAATTTGATCCTCCTGTTGTTACATGAATTTTACTGCAGAGCAAGAAATGCAGCCATGAAGTGTATTCAACATTTAAAAAGCCTTGTATAATTTGAATCTACATAACATGTCACATTTCCTGTTGCTGAGGGAATATTGTTGTGTTGTGTGAAACTGCTGCATCTGTTGTTACACAAGTGCGTACCTAACGACAAGATATTCCTTCCCATACCGGGAGTTGAACCCGGGCCACCTGGGTGAAAACCAGGAATCCTAACCGCTAGACCATATGGGAAGACACATACTTAAAATACACATCACAGACAAATCTTTAAATGTTGACATT
This sequence comes from Oncorhynchus kisutch, assembly GCF_002021735.2. Classification (NCBI taxonomy): domain Eukaryota; kingdom Metazoa; phylum Chordata; class Actinopteri; order Salmoniformes; family Salmonidae; genus Oncorhynchus; species Oncorhynchus kisutch. Next base: position 41,334 of record NW_022262859.1, on the reverse strand, counting down.
ATGCCTGTTGGATTTAAAAGCTCCATCTTTTTTCTCAGAGATGATGGGGAATGTCCAGATGAAATCCGTCTAAAATGTGTTTGAAGTGAGAACAGCCAGAAGCACTGAAAGGTATACAGTATCATTCCCAGCTTGATTTCAATCAATTAAATAAAGTATTGAGCCAGCCAGGAGTCGAACCTAGAATCTTCTGATCCGTAGTCAGACACGTTATCCATTGCGCCACTGGCCCCCCGTCTAATCTGAAGTCAGGTCACAGCTAGACCAGTGTACACAGTCATAGCGTCTGTCAACAACAAGGTTCCTTGGTTTTCTGTTTCAGATGCATATCTTAATTTGATCCTCCTGTTGTTACATGCATTTTACTGCAGAGCAAGAAATTCAAACTTGAAGTGTATCAATGTTTAAAAAGTCTTGTAAATTATGAATCTACAAAACATGTCACATTTCCTGTTGCTTGGGGAATATTGTTGTGTTGTGTGATTCTGCTGCCATTTAAAATGTGGTATCTGTTCTTACACAAGTGCATCACAAATGACAAGATGTTCTTTCCCATACTGGGAGTTCAACCCGGGCGAAAACCAGGAATCCTAAACGCCAGACCATATGGGAAGACAGTTACTTAAAAAAAACATCACAGACAAATCCATAAACATTGAAATGATGCTTGTTGTAATAACAAGCTCCATCTTTTTTCTCAGAGATGTTGGGGAAAAGTCCCATATAAAATCAGTCTAAAATGTGTTTGAATCGAGAACTGCCAGACACAATGAAAAGTATACAGTATTTTTCCCAGCTTGATTTTGGTCAAATAAATCTAGTTTTGAACCAAACAGGAGTCAAATATTCAATCTTCTGACCTGTTATCAGACACGTTATCCATTGCACAACTGGCCGCACGGCCAAGCTGAAGTCAGGTCACACCTAGGCCAGTATACACAGTCATAGTGTCTGTCAGCGACAAGGTTCCTTGTTATTTCTGTTACAGATGCATATCTTAATTTGATCCTCCTGTTGTTACATGAATTTTACTGCAGAGCAAGAAATGCAGCCATGAAGTGTATTCAACATTTAAAAAGCCTTGTATAATTTGAATCTACATAACATGTCACATTTCCTGTTGCTGAGGGAATATTGTTGTGTTGTGTGAAACTGCTGCATCTGTTGTTACACAAGTGCGTACCTAACGACAAGATATTCCTTCCCATACCGGGAGTTGAACACGGGCCACCTGGGTGAAAACCAGGAATCCTAACCGCTAGACCATATGGGAAGACACATACTTAAAATACACATCACAGACAAATCTTTAAATGTTGACATTATGCCTGTTGGATTTAAAAGCTCCATCTTTTTTCTCAGAGATGATGGGGAATGTCCAGATGAAATCCGTCTAAAATGTGTTTGAAGTGAGAACAGCCAGAAGCACTGAAAGGTATACAGTATCATTCCCAGCTTGATTTCAATCAATTAAATAAAGTATTGAGCCAGCCAGGAGTCGAACCTAGAATCTTCTGATCCGTAGTCAGACACGTTATCCATTGCGCCACTGGCCCCCCGTCTAATCTGAAGTCAGGTCACAGCTAGACCAGTGTACACAGTCATAGCGTCTGTCAACAACAAGGTTCCTTGGTTTTCTGTTTCAGATGCATATCTTAATTTGATCCTCCTGTTGTTACATGCATTTTACTGCAGAGCAAGAAATTCAAACTTGAAGTGTATCAATGTTTAAAAAGTCTTGTAAATTATGAATCTACAAAACATGTCACATTTCCTGTTGCTTGGGGAATATTGTTGTGTTGTGTGATTCTGCTGCCATTTAAAATGTGGTATCTGTTCTTACACAAGTGCATCACAAATGACAAGATGTTCTTTCCCATACTGGGAGTTCAACCCGGGCGAAAACCAGGAATCCTAAACGCCAGACCATATGGGAAGACAGTTACTTAAAAAAAACATCACAGACAAATCCATAAACATTGAAATGATGCTTGTTGTAATAACAAGCTCCATCTTTTTTCTCAGAGATGTTGGGGAAAAGTCCCATATAAAATCAGTCTAAAATGTGTTTGAATCGAGAACTGCCAGACACAATGAAAAGTATACAGTATTTTTCCCAGCTTGATTTTGGTCAAATAAATCTAGTTTTGAACCAAACAGGAGTCAAATATTCAATCTTCTGACCTGTTATCAGACACGTTATCCATTGCACAACTGGCCGCACGGCCAAGCTGAAGTCAGGTCACACCTAGGCCAGTATACACAGTCATAGTGTCTGTCAGCGACAAGGTTCCTTGGTATTTCTGTTACAGATGCATATCTTAATTTGATCCTCCTGTTGTTACATGAATTTTACTGCAGAGCAAGAAATGCAGCCATGAAGTGTATTCAACATTTAAAAAGCCTTGTATAATTTGAATCTACATAACATGTCACATTTCCTGTTGCTGAGGGAATATTGTTGTGTTGTGTGAAACTGCTGCCAGTTAAATGCAGCATCTGTTGTTACACAAGTGCGTACCTAACAACAAGATATTCCTTCCCATACCGGGAGTTGAACCCGGGCCACCTGGGTGAAAACCAGGAATCCTAACCGCTAGACCATATGGGAAGACACATACTTAAAATACACATCACAGACAAATCTTTAAATGTTGACATTATGCCTGTTGGATTTAAAAGCTCCATCTTTTTTCTCAGAGATGATGGGGAATGTCCAGATGAAATCCGTCTAAAATGTGTTTGAAGTGAGAACAGCCAGAAGCACTGAAAGGTATACAGTATCATTCCCAGCTTGATTTCAATCAATTAAATAAAGTATTGAGCCAGCCAGGAGTCGAACCTAGAATCTTCTGATCCGTAGTCAGACACGTTATCCATTGCGCCACTGGCCCCCCGTCTAATCTGAAGTCAGGTCACAGCTAGACCAGTGTACACAGTCATAGCGTCTGTCAACAACAAGGTTCCTTGGTTTTCTGTTTCAGATGCATATCTTAATTTGATCCTCCTGTTGTTACATGCATTTTACTGCAGAGCAAGAAATTCAAACTTGAAGTGTATCAATGTTTAAAAAGTCTTGTAAATTATGAATCTACAAAACATGTCACATTTCCTGTTGCTTGGGGAATATTGTTGTGTTGTGTGATTCTGCTGCCATTTAAAATGTGGTATCTGTTCTTACACAAGTGCATCACAAATGACAAGATGTTCTTTCCCATACTGGGAGTTCAACCCGGGCGAAAACCAGGAATCCTAAACGCCAGACCATATGGGAAGACAGTTACTTAAAAAAAACATCACAGACAAATCCATAAACATTGAAATGATGCTTGTTGTAATAACAAGCTCCATCTTTTTTCTCAGAGATGTTGGGGAAAAGTCCCATATAAAATCAGTCTAAAATGTGTTTGAATCGAGAACTGCCAGACACAATGAAAAGTATACAGTATTTTTCCCAGCTTGATTTTGGTCAAATAAATCTAGTTTTGAACCAAACAGGAGTCAAATATTCAATCTTCTGACCTGTTATCAGACACGTTATCCATTGCACAACTGGCCGCACGGCCAAGCTGAAGTCAGGTCACACCTAGGCCAGTATACACAGTCATAGTGTCTGTCAGCGACAAGGTTCCTTGGTATTTCTGTTACAGATGCATATCTTAATTTGATCCTCCTGTTGTTACATGAATTTTACTGCAGAGCAAGAAATGCAGCCATGAAGTGTATTCAACATTTAAAAAGCCTTGTATAATTTGAATCTACATAACATGTCACATTTCCTGTGCTGAGGGAATATTGTTGTGTTGTGTGAAACTGCTGCATCTGTTGTTACACAAGTGCGTACCTAACGACAAGATATTCCTTCCCATACCGGGAGTTGAACCCGGGCCACCTGGGTGAAAACCAGGAATCCTAACCGCTAGACCATATGGGAAGACACATACTTAAAATACACATCACAGACAAATCTTTAAATGTTGACATTATGCCTGTTGGATTTAAAAGCTCCATCTTTTTTCTCAGAGATGATGGGGAATGTCCAGATGAAATCCGTCTAAAATGTGTTTGAAGTGAGAACAGCCAGAAGCACTGAAAGGTATACAGTATCATTCCCAGCTTGATTTCAATCAATTAAATAAAGTATTGAGCCAGCCAGGAGTCGAACCTAGAATCTTCTGATCCGTAGTCAGACACGTTATCCATTGCGCCACTGGCCCCCCGTCTAATCTGAAGTCAGGTCACAGCTAGACCAGTGTACACAGTCATAGCGTCTGTCAACAACAAGGTTCCTTGGTTTTCTGTTTCAGATGCATATCTTAATTTGATCCTCCTGTTGTTACATGCATTTTACTGCAGAGCAAGAAATTCAAACTTGAAGTGTATCAATGTTTAAAAAGTCTTGTAAATTATGAATCTACAAAACATGTCACATTTCCTGTTGCTTGGGGAATATTGTTGTGTTGTGTGATTCTGCTGCCATTTAAAATGTGGTATCTGTTCTTACACAAGTGCATCACAAATGACAAGATGTTCTTTCCCATACTGGGAGTTCAACCCGGGCGAAAACCAGGAATCCTAAACGCCAGACCATATGGGAAGACAGTTACTTAAAAAAAACATCACAGACAAATCCATAAACATTGAAATGATGCTTGTTGTAATAACAAGCTCCATCTTTTTTCTCAGAGATGTTGGGGAAAAATCCAGATGAAATCCGTCTAAAATGTGTTTGAAGTGAGAACAGCCAGAAGCACTGAAAGGTATACAGTATCATTCCCAGCTTGATTTCAATCAATTAAATAAAGTATTGAGCCAGCCAGGAGTCGAAACTAGAATGTTCTGATCCGTAGTCAGACACGCTATCCATTGCGCCACTGGCCCCACGTCTAAGCTGAAGTCAGGTCACAACTAGACCAGTGTACACAGTCATAGCGTCTGTCAACAACAAGGTTCCTTGGTTTTCTGTTTCAGATGCATATCTTATTTGATCCTCCTGTTGTTACATGAATTTTACTGCAGAGCAAGAAATTCAAACTTGAAGTCTATCAATGTTTAAAAAGTCTTGTCAATTATGAATCTACAAAACATGTCACATTTCCTGTTGCTTAGGGAATATTGTTGTGTTGTGTGATTCTGCTGCCATTTAAAATGTGGTATCTGTTCTTACACAAGTGGCATCACAAATGACAAGATGTTCTTTCCCATACTGGGAGTTCAACCCGGGCGAAAACCAGGAATCCTAAACGCCAGACCATATGGGAAGACAGCTTACTTAAAAAAAACATCACAGACAAATCCATAAACATTGAAATGATGCTTGTTGTAATTACAAGCTCCATCTTTTTTCTCAGAGATGTTGTGGAAAAGTCCCATATAAAATCAGTCTAAATGTTGTTTGAATCGAGAACTGCCAGACACAATGAAAAGTATACAGTATTTTTCCCAGCTTGATTTTGGTCAAATAATCTAGTTTTGAACCAAACAGGAAGTCAATATTCAATCTTCTGACCTGTTATCAGACACGTTATCCAGTGTGCAAACTGGCCGCACGGCCAAGCTGAAGTCAGGTCACACCTAGGCCAGTATACACAGTCATAGTGTCTGTCAGCGACAAGGTTCCTTGGGATTTCTGTTACAGATGCATATCTTAATTTGATCTTCCTGTTGTCGCATGAATTTTACTGAGAGCAAGAAATGCAGCAATGAAGTGTATTCAACGTTTAAAAAGCCTTGTATAATCTGAATCTACATAACATGTCACATTTCCTGTTGCTGAGGGAATATTGTTGTGTTGTTGTGAAACTGCTGCCAGTTAAAATGCAGCATCTGTTGTTAGCACCAACTGCGTACTAATGACAAGATATCTTCCCATAAGGAGTTGAACCCCAGCCACTCTGGGTGAAAACCAGGGAATCCTAACCGCTAGACCATATGGGAAGACACATACTGAAAAGACACATCACAGACAAATCCATAAACATTGAAATGATGCTTGTTGTAATTACAAGCTCCATCTTTTTTCTCAGAGATGTTGGGAAAGTCCCCATATAAAATCAGTCTAAATGTGTTTGAATCGAGAACTGCCAGACACAATGAAAAGTATACAGTATTTTTCCCAGCTTGATTTTGGTCAAATAAATCTAGTTTTGAACCCAAACAGGAGTCAAATATTCAATCTTCCTGACCTGTTATCAGACACGTTATCCATTGTGCAACTGGCCGCACGGCCAAGCTGAAGTCAGGTCACACCTAGGCCAGTATACACAGTCATAGTGTCTGTCAGCGACAAGGTTCCTTGGATTTCTGTACAGATGCATATCTTAATTTGATCTTCCTGTTGTCGCATGAATTTTACTGCAGAGCAAGAAATGCAGCCATGATGTGTATTCAAACATTAAAAAGCCTTGTATAATTTGAATCTACATAACATGTCACATTTCCTGTTGCTGAGGGAATATTGTGGTGTTGTGTGAAACTGCTGCCAGTTAAAATGCAGCATCTGTTGTTACACAACTGCGTACCTAATGACAAGATATTCTTTCCCATACCGGGAGTTGAACCCGGGCCACCTGGGTGAAAACCAGGAATCCTAACCGCTAGACCATATGGGAAGACACATACTTAACATACCATCACAGGACAACATCTTTTAAATGTTGACATTATGCCTGTTGGATTTCAAAGCTCCATCATTTTTCTCAGAGATGATGGGAAATGTCCAGATGAAATCCGTCTAAAATGTGTTTGAAGTGAGAACAGCCCAGAAGCACTGAAAGGTATACAGTATCATTCCCAGCTTGATTTCAATCAATTAAATAAAGTATTGAGCCAGCCAGGAGTCGAACCTAGAATCTTCTGATCCGTAGTCAGACACGTTATCCATTGCGCCACTGGCCCCACATCTAAGCTGAAGTCAGGTCACAGCTAGACCAGTGTACACAGTCATAGCGTCTGTCAACAACAAGGTTCCTTGGTTTTCTGTTTCAGATGCATATCTTAATTTGATCCTCCTGTTGTTCCATGAATTTTACTGCAGAGCAAGAAATGCAAACTTGTAGTGTATCAATGTTTAAAAAGTCTTGTAAATTATGAATCTACAAAACATGCCACATTTCCTGTTGCTTGGGGAATATTGTTTGTGTTGTGTGATTCTGCTGCCATTTAAATGTGGTATCTGTTCTTACAACAAGTGCATCACAAATGACAAGATGTTTCGTTCCCATACTGGGAGTTCAACCCCGGGCGAAAACCAGGAATCCTAAACGCCAGACCATATGGGAAGACAGTTACTTAAAAAAAACATCACAAGACAAATCCATAAACATTGAATGATGCTTGTTGTAATTACAAGCTCCATCTTTTTCTCAGAGATGTTTGGGAAAAGTCCCATATAAAATCAGTCTAAATGTGTGTTGAATCGAGAACTGCCAGACACAATGAAAAGTATACAGTATTTTTTCCCAGCTTGAGTTGGTCAAATAAATCTAGTTTTGAACCAAATAGGAATCAAATATTCAATCTTCTGACCTGTTATCAGACACGTTATCCATTGCGCCACTGGCCCCACATCTAAGCTGAAGTCAGGTCACAGCTAGACCAGTGTACACAGTCATAGCGTCTGTCAACAACAAGGTTCCTTGGTTTTCTGTTTCAGATGTCATATCTTAATTTGATCCTCCTGTTGTTCCATGAATTTTACTGCAGAGCAAGAAATGCAAACTTGAAGTGTATCAATGTTTAAAAAAGTCTTGTAAATTATGAAATCTACAAAAACATGTCACATTTCCTGTTGCTTGGGGATATTGTTTGTGTTGTGTGATTCTGCTGCCATTTAAATGTGGTATCTGTTCTTACACAAGGTCTCACAATGACAAGATGTTCTTTCCCATACTGGAGTTCAACCCGGGCGAACAACCAGGAATCCTAAACGCCAGACCATATGGGAAGACAGTTACTTAAAAAAAACATCACAGACAAATCCATAAACATTGAATGATGCTTGTTGTAATTACAAGCTCCATCTTTTTTCTCAGAGATGTTTGGGAAAAGTCCCATATAAAATCATCTAAAATGTGTTGAATCGAGAACTGCCAGACCAATGAAAAGTATACAGTATTTTTCCAGCTTGATTTTGGTCAAATAAATCTAGTTTGAACCAAACAGGAATCAAATATTCAATCTTCTGACCTGTTATCAGACACGTTATCCATTGTGCAACTGGCCGCACGGCCAAGCTGAAGTCAGGTCACACCTAGGCCAGTATACACAGTCATAGTGTCTGACAGCGACAAGGTTCCTTGGGATTTCTGTTACAGATGCATATCTTAATTTGATCTTCCTGTTGTCGCATGAATTTTACTGCAGAGCAAGAAATGCAGCCATGAAGTGTATTCAACATTTAAAAAGCCTTGTATAATTTGAATCTACATAACATGTCACATTTCCTGAGGGAATATTGTTGTGTTGTGTGAAACTGCAGCATCTGTTGTTACCGTAATGCGTACCTAACAACAAGATATTCTTTCCCATACCGGGAGTTGAACCCGGGCCACCTGGGTGAAAACCAGGAATCCTAACCGCTAGACCATATGGGAAGACACATGCTTAAAATACACATCACAGACAAATCTTTAAATGTTTGACATTATGCCTGTTGGATTTCAAAGCTCCATCATTTTTCTCAGAGATGATGGGGAATGTCCAGATGAAATCCGTCTAAAATGTGTTTGAAGTGAGAACAGCCAGAAGCACTGAAAGGTATACAGTACCATTCCCAGCTTGATTTCAATCAATTAAATAAAGTATTGAGCCAGCCAGGAGTCGAACCTAGAATCTTCTGATCCGTAGTCAGACACGTTATCCATTGCGCCACTGGCCCCACATCTAAGCTGAAGTCAGGTCACAGCTAGATCAGTGTACACAGTCATAGCGTCTGTCAACAACAAGGTTCCTTGGTGTTCTGTTTCAGATGCATATCTTAATTTGATCCTCCTGTTGTTACATGAATTCTACTGCAGAGCAAGAAATCCAAACTTGAAGTGTATCAATGTTTAAAAAGTCTTGTAAATTATGAATCTACAAAACATGTCACATTTCCTGTTGCTTAGGGAATATTGTTGTGTTGTGTGATTCTGCTGCCATTTAAAATGTGGTATCTGTTCTTACACAAGTGCATCACAAATGACAAGATGTTCTTTCCCATACTGGAGTTCAACCCGGGCGAAAACCAGGAATCCTAAACGCCAGACCATATGGGAAGACAGTTACGTAAAGAAAACATCACAGACAAATCCATAAACATTGAAATGATGCTTGTTGTAATTACAAGCTCCATCTTTTTTCTCAGAGATGTTTGGGAAAAGTCCCATATAAAATCAGTCTAAAATGTGTTTGAATCGAGAACTGCCAGACACAATGAAAAGTATACAGTATTTTTCCCAGCTTGATTTTGGTCAAATAAATCTAGTTTTGAACCAAACAGGAGTCAAATATTCAATCTTCCGACCTGTTATCAGACACGTTATCCATTGTGAAACTGGCCGCACGGCCAAGCTGAAGTCAGGTCACACCTAGGCCAGTATACACAGTCATAGTGTCTGTCAGCGACAAGGTTCCTTGGGATTTCTGTTACAGATGCATATCTTAATTTGATCTTCCTGTTGTCGCATGAATTTTACTGCAGAGCAAGAAATGCAGCAATGAAGTGTATTCAACGTTTAAAAAGCCTTGTATAATCTGAATCTACATAACATGTCACATTTCCTGTTGCTGAGGGAATATTGTTGTGTTGTGTGAAACTGCTGCCAGTTAAAATTCAGCATCTGTTGTTACACAACTGCATACCTAATGACAAGATATTCTTTCCCATACCGGGAGTTGAACCCGGGCCACCTGGGTGAAAACCAGGAATCCTAACCGCTAGACCATATGGGAAGACACATACTGAAAATACACATCACAGACAAATCCATAAACATTGAAATGATGCTTGTTGTAATTACAAGATCAATCTTTTTTCTCAGAGATGTTGGGGAAAAGTCCCATATAAAATCAGTCTAAAATGTGTTTGAATCGAGAACTGCCAGACACAATGAAAAGTATACAGTATTTTTCCCAGCTTGATATTGGTCAAATAAATCTAGTTTTGAACCAAACAGGAGTCAAATATTCAATCTTCTGACCTGTAATCAGACATGTTATCCATTGCGCCACTGGCCCCACTTCTAAGCAGAAGTCTGGTCACAGCTAGACCAGTGTACACAGTCATAGCGTCTGTCAACAACAAGGTTCCTTGGTTTTCTGTTTCAGATGCATATCTTAATTTGATCCTCCTGTTGTTCCATGAATTTTACTGCAGAGCAAGAAATGCAGCCATGAAGTGTATTCAACGTTTAAAAAGCCTTGTAAATTATGAATCTACAAAACATGTCACATTTCCTGTTGCTTGGGGAATATTGTTGTGTTGTGTGATTCTGCTGCCATTTAAAATGTGGTATCTGTTCTTACACAAGTGCATCACAAATGACAAGATGTTCTTCCCATACTGGGGAGTTCAACCCGGGCGAAAACCAGGAATCCTAAACGCCAGACCATTTGGGAAGACAGTTACTTAAGAAAACATCACAGACAAATCCATAAACATTGAAATGATGCTTGTTGTAATTACAAGCTCCATCTTTTTTTCTCAGAGATGTTGGGGAAAAGTCCCATATAAAATCAGTCTAAAATGTGTTTGAATCGAGAACTGCCAGACACAATGAAAGTATACAGTATTTTTCCCAGCTGATTTTGGTCAAATAAATCTAGTTTTGAACCAAACAGGAAGTCAATATATTCAATCTTCTGACATGTTATCAGACACGTTATCCATTGTGCAACTGGCCGCACGGCCAAGCTGAAGTCAGGTCACACCTAGGCCAGTATACACAGTCATAGTGTCTTCAGCGACAAGGTTCCTTGGGATTTCTGTTACAGATGCATATCTTAATTTGATCTTCCTGTTGTCGCATGAATTTTACTGCAGAGCAAGAAATGCAGCCATGAAGTGTATTCAACGTTTAAAAAACCTTGTATAATTTGAATCTACATAAGATGTCACATTTCCTGTTGCTGAGGAAATATTGTTGTGTGGTGTGAAACTGCTGCCAGTTAAAATGCCAGCCATCTGTTGTTACACAAACTGCGTACCTAATGACAAGATATTCTTCCCATACCGGGAGTTGAACCCAGGCCACATGGGTGAAAACCAGGAATTCCTAACCGCTAGACCATATGGGAAGACACATACTGAAAATACACATCACAGACAAATCCATAAACATTGAAATGATGCTTTGCTGTAATTACAAGCTCCATCTTTTTTCTCAGAGATGTTGGGGAAAAGTCCCATATAAAATCAGTCTAAAATGTGTTTGAATCGAGAACTGCCAGACACAATGAAAAGTATACCAGTATTTTTTCCCAGCTTGATTTTGGTCAAAATAAATCTAGTTTTTGAACCAAAACAGGAGTCAAATATTCAATCTTCTGACCTTTTAACAGACACGTTATCCATTGTGCAACTGGCCGCACGGCCAAGCTGAAGTCAGGTCACAACCTAGGCCAGTATACATACAGTCATAGTGTCTGTCAGCGACAAGGTTCCTATGGGATTTCGTTACAGATGCATTCTTAATTGATCTTCCTGTTGTCGCATGATTTACTGCGCAGAGCGAAGAACATGCAGTCCAGGAAGTGTATTCAACGTTTAAAAAGCCTTGTAAATAATTGTGAATCATCACATAACATGTCACATTTCCTGTTGCGGAGGGAATATTGTTAGTGTTGTGTGAAACTGCTGCCAGTTAAAATGCAGCATCTGTTGGTAGTACACAACTGCGTACCTAATGACAAGATATTCTTTCCATACCGAGGAGTTGAACCCGGGCCACCTGGGTGAAAACCAGGGAATCCTAACCGCTAGACCATATGGGAAGACACATACTTAAAATACACATCACAGACAAATCTTTAAATGTTGACATTATGCCTATTGGATTTCAAAGCTCCATCATTTTTCTCAGAGATGATGGGGAATGTCCAGATGAAATCCGTCTAAATGTGTTTGAAGTGAGAACAGCAGAAGCACTGAAAGGTATACAGTATCATTCCAGCTTGATTTCAATCAATTAAATAAAGTATTGAGCCAGCCAGGAGTCAAACCTAGAATCTTCTGATCCGTAGTCAGGACACGTTATCCATTGCGCCACTGCCCACATCTAAGCTCAAGTCAGGTCACAGCTAGACCAGTGTACCACAGTCATAGCGTCTGTCAACAACAAGGTTCCTTGGTTTTCTGTTTCAGATGCCTATCTTAATTTGATCCTCCTGTTGTTACATGAATTTTACTGCAGAGCAAGAAATTCAAACTTGAAGTGTATCAATGTTTAAAAGTCTTGTAAATTATGAATCTACAAAACATGTCACATTTCCTGTTGCTTGGGGAATATTGTTGTGTTGTGTGATTCTGCTGCCATTTAAAATGTGGTATCTGTTCTTACACAAGTGCATCACAAATGACAAGATGTTCTTTCCCATACTGGGAGGTTCAACCCGGGCGAAAACCAGGAATCCTAAACGCCAGACCATATGGAAGACAGTTACTTAAAAAAAACATCACAGACAAATCCATAAACATGAAATGATGCTTGTTGTAATTACAAGCTCCATCTTTTTTCTCAGAGATGTTGGGGAAAAGTCCCATATAAATCAGTCTAAAATGTGTTTGAATCGAGAACGCCAGACACAATGAAAAGTATACAGTATTTTCCGTCAACCTTGATTTGGTCAAAATAATCTAGTTTTAAACCAAACAGGAGTCAAATATTCAATCTTCTGACCTGTATCAGACACGTTATCCATTGTGCAAATGCCGCACGGCCAAGCTGAAGTCAGGTCACACCTAGGCCAGTATACACAGTCATAGTGTCTGTCAGCGACAAGGTTCCTTGGGATTTCTGTTACAGATGCATATCTTAATTTGATCCTCCTGTTGTCGCATGAATTTTACTGCAGAGCAAGAAATGCAAACTTGAAGTGTATCAACGTTTAAAAAGTCTTGTAAATATGAATCTACAAAACATGTCACATTTCCTGTTGCTGGGGAATATTGTTGTGTTGTGTGAAACTGCTGCCATTTAAAATGTGGCATCTGTTGTTACACAACTGCATCACAAATGACAAGATGTTCTTTCCCATACTGGGAGTTCAACCCGGGCGAAAACCAGGAATCCTAAACGCCAGACCATATGGGAAGACACATACTTAAAAAAAACATCACAGACAAATCCATAAACATTGAAATGATGCTTGTTGTAATTACAAGCTCCATCTTTTTTCTCAGAGATGTTGGGGAAAGTCCCATATAAAATCAGTCTAAAATGTGTTTGAATCGAGAACTGCCAGACACAATGAAAAGTATACAGTATTTTCCCAGCTTGATTTTGGTCAAATAAATCTAGTTTTGAACCAAACAGGAGTCAAATATTCAATCTTCTGACCTGTTATCAGACACGTTATCATGTGCAAACTGGCCGCACGGCCAAGCTGAAGTCAGGTCACACCTAGCCAGTATACACAGTCATAAGTGTCTGTCAGCGACAAGGTCCTGGGATTCGTTACAGATGCATATCTTAATTTGATCTTCCTGTTGTCTGCCATGAATTGTTACTGCAGAGCAAGAAATGCAGCCATGAAGTGTATCAACGTTTAAAAGCCTTGTATAATTTGCAATCTACATAACATGTCACATTTCCTGTTGCTGAGGGAATATTGTTGTGTGTGTGAAACTGCTGCCAGTTAAATGCAGCATTGTTGTTACACAATGCGTACCTAATGACAAGATATTCTTTCCCATACCGGGAGTGAACCCGGGCCACCTGGGTGAAAACCAGGAATCCTAACCGCTAGACCATATGGGAATACACATGCTGAAATACACATCACAGACAAATCCATAAACATTGAAATTATGTTTGTTGTAATTACAAGCTTCCATCTTTTTTCTCAGAGATGTTGGGGGAAAAAGGTCCCATATAAAAATCAGTCTAAAATGCTGTTTGAATCGGAGAACTGCCAGACACAATGAAAAGTATACAGTATTTTTCCCAGCTGATTTTGGTCCAAATAAATCTAGTTTTGAACCAACAGGAGTCAAATATTCAATCTTCTGACCTGTTATACAGACACGTTATCCATTGTGCAACTGGCCGCACGGCCAAGCTGAAGGTCAGGTCACACCTAGCCAGTATACACAGTCATAGTGTCTGTCAGCGACACAGGTTCCTTGGGATTTCTGTTACAGATGCATATCTTAATTTGATCTTCCTGGTTGTCGCATGAATTTACTGCAGAGCAAGGAAATGCAGCCATGAAGTGTATTCCAACATTTAAAAAGCCTTGTATAATTATGAATCTACATAAACATGTCACATTTCCTGTTGCTGAGGGAATATTGTTGTGTTGTGTGAAACTGCTGCCTGTTAAAATGTAGCATTTGTTGTTACACAACTGCGTACCTAATGACAAGATATTCTTTCCCATACCGGGAGTTGAACCCGGCCACCTGGGTGAAAACCAGGAATCCTAACCGCTAGACATATGGGAAGACACATGCTAAAATACACATCACAGACAAATCATAAACATTGAATTATGTTGTTTGTAATTACAAGCTCCATCTTTTTTCTCAGAGATGTTGGGGAAAAGTCCCATATAAAATCAGTCTAAAATGTGTTTGAATCGAGAACTGCCAGACACAATGAAAAGTATACAGTAATTTTTCCCAGCTTGATTTTGGTCAAATAAATCTAGTTTTGAACCAAACAGGATCAAATATTCAATCTTTCTGACCTGTTATCAGACACGTTATCCATTGTGCAACTGGCCGCACGGCCAAGCTGAAGTCAGGTCACACCTAGGCCAGTATACACAGTCATAGTGTCTGTCAGCGACAAGGTTTCCTTGGGATTTCTGTTACAGATGCATATCTTAATTTGATCTTCCTGTTGTCGCATGAATTTTACTGCAGAGCAAGGAAATGCAGCCATGAAGTGTATTTCAACGTTTAAAAAGCCTTGTATAATTTGAATCTACATAACATGTCACATTTCCTGTTGCTGAGGGGAATATTGTTGTGTTGTGTGAAACTGCTGCCAGTTAAATGCAGCATCTGTTGTTACACAACTGCGTAACCTAATGACAAGATTCTTTCCCATACCGGGAGTTGAACCCGGGCCACCTGGGTGAAACCAGGAATCCTAACCGCTAGACCATATGGGAAGACACATACTTAAAATACACATCACAGACAAATCTTTAAATGTTTGACATTATGCCTGTTGGATTTCAAAGCTCCATCATTTTTCTCAGAGATGATGGGGAATGTCCAGATGAAATCAGTCTAAAATGTGTTTGAAGTGAGAACAGCCAGAAGCACTGAAAGGTATACAGTATCATTCCCAGCTTGATTCAATCAATTAATAAAGTATTGAGCCAGCCAGGAGTCGAACCTAGAATCTTCTGATCCGTAGTCAGACACGTTATCCATTGCGCCATGGCCCCACATCTAAGCTCGAAGTCAGGTCACAGCTAGACCAGTGTACACAGTCATAGCGTCTGTCAACAACAAGGTTCCTTGGTTTTCTGTTTCAGATGCATATCTTAATTTGATCCTCCTGTTGTTACATGAATTTTACTGCAGAGCAAGAAATTCAAACTGGAAGTGTATCAATGTTTAAAAGTCTTGTAAATTATGAATCTACAAAACATGTCACATTTCCTGTTGCTTGGGGAATATTGTTGTGTTGTGTGATTCTGCTGCCATTTTAAATGTGGTATCTGTCTTACACAAGTGCATCACAAATGACAAGATGTTCTTTCCCATACTGGGAGTTCAACCCGGAGCGAAAACCAGGAATCCTAAACGCTAGACCATATGGGAAGACAGTTACGTAAAAAAACATCACAGACAAATCCATAAACATGAATGATGCTTGTTGTAATTACAAGCTCCATCTTTTTTCTCAGAGATGTTTGGGAAAAGTCCCATATAAAATCAGTCTAAAATGTGTTTGAATCGAGAACTGCCAGACACAATGAAAAGTATACAGTATTTTTCCCAGCTTGATTTTGGTCAAATAAATCTAGTTTTGAACCAAACAGGAAGTCAAATATTCAATCTTCCGACCTGTTATCAGACACGTTATCCATTGTGCAACTGGCCGCACGGCCAAGCTGAAGTCAGGTTCACACCTAGGCCAGTATACACAGTCATAGTGTCTGTCAGCGACAAGTTCCTTGGGATTTCTGTTACAGATGCATATCTTAATTTGATCTTCCTGCTTGTCGCATGAATTTTACTGCAGAGCAAGAAATGCAGCCATGAAGTGTATTCAACGTTTAAAAAGCCTTGATAATCTGAATCTACATAACATGTCACATTCCTGTTGCTGAGGGAATATGTTGTGTTGTGTGAAACTGCTGCCAAGTTAAAATTGCAGCATCTGTTGTTACACAACTGCCGTACCTAATGACAAGATATTCTTTCCCATACCGGGAGTTGAACCCAGGCCACCTGGTTGAAAACCAGGAATCCTAACCGCTAGAACCATTATGGGAAGACACATACTGAAAATACACATCACAGACAAATCCATAAACATTGAAATGATGCTTGTTGTAATTACAAGCTCCATCTTTTTTTCTCAGAGATGTTGGGGAAAGTCCAATATAAAATCAGTCTAAAAGTGTTTGAATCGAGAACTGCCAGACACAATGAAAAGTATACAGTATTTTTCCCAGCTTGATTTTGGTCAAATAAATCTAGTTTTGAACCAAACAGGAGTCAAATATTCAATCTTCTGACCTGTTATCAGACCACGTTATCCATTGTGCAACTGGCCGCAACGGCCAAGCTGAAGTCAGGTCACACCTAGGCCAGTAACACAGTCATAGTGTCTGTCAGCGACAAGGTTCCTTGGGATTTCTGTTACAGATGCATATCTTAATTTGATCTTCCTGGTGTCGCATGAATTTTACTGCAGAGCAAGAAATGCAGCCATGAAGTGTATTCAACATTTAAAAAGCCTTGTATAATTTGAATCTACATAACATGTCACATTTCCTGTTGCTGAGGGAATATTGTTGTGTTGTGTGAAACTGCTGCCTGTTAAAATGTAGCATTTGTTGTTACACAACTGCGTACCTAATGACAAGATATTCTTTCCCATACCGGGAGGTTTGAACCCGGGCCACCTGGGAAAAACCAGGAATCCTAACCGCTAGACCATATGGGAAGACACATGCTGAAAATACACATCACAGACAAATCCATAAACATTGAAATTATGTTTGTTGTAATTACAAGCTCCATCTTTTTTCTCAGAGATGTTGGGGAAAAGTCCCATATAAAATCAGTCTAAAATGTGTTTGAATCGAGAACTGCCAGACACAATGAAAAGTATACAGTATTTTCCCAGCTTGATTTTGGTCAAATAAATCTAGTTTTGAACCAAACAGGAGTCAAATATTCAATCTTCTGACCTGTTATCAGACACGTTATCCATTGTGCAAACTGGCCGCACGGCCAAGCTGAAGTCAGGTCACACCTAGGCCAGTATACACAGTCATAGTGTCTGTCAGCGACAAGGTCCTTGGGATTTCTGTTACAGATGCATATCTTAATTTGATCTTCCTGTTGTCGCATGAATTTTACTGCAGAGCAAGAAATGCAGCCATGAAGTGTATTCAACGTTTAAAAAGCCTTGTAATAATTTGAATCTACATAACATGTCACATTTCCTGTTGCTGAGGGAATATTGTTGTGTTGTGTGAAACTGCTGCCAGTTTAAAATGCAGCATCTGTTGTTACACAACTGCGTACCTAATGACAAGATATTCTTTCCCATACCGGGAGTTGAACCCGGGCCACCTGGGTGAAAACCAGGAATCCTAACCGCTAGACCATATGGGAAGACACATACTTAAAATACACATCACAGACAAATCTTAAATGTTGACATTATGCCTGTTGGATTTTCAAAGCTCCATCATTTTTCTCAGAGATGATGGGGAATGTCCAGATGAAATCAGTCTAAAATGTGTTTGAAGTGAGAACAGCCAGAAGCACTGAAAGGTATACAGTATCATTCCCAGCTTGATTTCAATCAATTAAATAAAGTATTGAGCCAGCCAGGAGTCGAACCTAGAATCTTCTGATCCGTAGTCAGACACGTTATCCATTGCGCCACTGGCCCCACATCTAGCTCAAGTCAGGTCACAGCTAGACCAGTGTACACAGTCATAGCGTCTGTCAAACAACAAGGTTCCTTGTTTTCTGTTTCAGATGCATATCTTAATTTGATCCTCCTGTTGTTACATGAATTTTACTGCAGAGCAAGAAATTCAAACTTGAAGTGTATCAATGTTTAAAAAGTCTTGTAAATTATGAATCTACAAAACATGTCACATTTCCTGTTGCTTGGGGAATATTGTTGTGTTGTGTGATTCTGCTGCCATTTAAAATGTGGTATCTGTTCTTACACAAGTGCATCACAAATGACAAGATGTTCTTTCCCATACTGGGAGTTCAACCCGGGCGAAAACCAGGAATCCTAAACGCCAGGACCATATGGGAAGACAGTTACTTAAAAAAACATCACAGAACAAATCCATAAACATTGAAATGATGCTTGTTGTAATTACAAGCTCCATCTTTTTCTCAGAGATGTTTGGGAAAAGTCCCATATAAATCAGTCTAAAATGTGTTTGATCGAGAACTGCCAGACACAATGAAAAGTATACAGTATTTTTCCCAGCTTGATTTTGGTCAAATAAATCTAGTTTTGAACCAAACAGGAGTCAAATATTCAATCTTCCGACCTGTTATCAGACACGTTATCCATTGTGCAAACTGGCCGCACGGCCAAGCTGAAGTCAGGTCACACCTAGGCCAGTATACACAGTCATAGTGTCTGTCAGCGACAAGGTTCCTTGGGATTTCTGTTACAGATGCATATCTTAATTTGATCTTCCTGTTGTCGCATGAATTTTACTGCAGAGCAAGAAATGCAGCAATGAAGTGTATTCAACATTTAAAAAGCCTTGTATAATCTGAATCTACATAACATGTCACATTTCCTGTTGCTGAGGGAATATTGTTGTGTTGTGTGAAACTGCTGCCAGTTAAAATGCAGCATCTGTTGTTACACAACTGCGTACCTAATGACAAGATATTCTTTCCCATACCGGGAGTTGAACCCGGGCCACCTGGGTGAAAAACCAGGAATCCTAACCGCTAGACCATATGGGAAGACACATACTGAAAATACACATCACAGACAAATCCATAAACATTGAAATGATGCTTTGTTGTAATTACAAGCTCCATCTTTTTTCTCAGAGATGTTGGGGAAAAGTCCCATATAAAATCAGTCTAAAATGTGTTTGAATCGAGAACTGCCAGACACAATGAAAAGTATACAGTATTTTTCCCAGCTTGATTTTGGTCAAATAAATCTAGTTTTGAACCAAACAGGAGTCAAATATTCAATCTTCTGACCTGTTATCAGACACGTTATCCATTGTGCAACTGGCCGCACGGCCAAGCTGAAGTCAGGTCACACCTAGGCCAGTATACACAGTCATAGTGTCTGTCAGCGACAAGGTTCCTTGGGATTTCTGTTACAGATGCATATCTTAATTTGATCTTCCTGTTGTCGCATGAATTTTACTGCAGAGCAAGAAATGCAGCCATGAAGTGTATTCAACGTTTAAAAAGCCTTGTATAATTTGAATCTACATAACATGTCACATTTCCTGTTGCTGAGGGAATATTGTTGTGTTGTGTGAAACTGCTGCCAGTTAAAATGCAGCATCTGTTGTTACACAACTGCGTACCTAATGACAAGATATTCTTTCCCATACCGGGAGTTGAACCCGGGCCACCTGGGTGAAAACCAGGAATCCTAACCGCTAGACCATATGGGAAGACACATACTTAAATACACATCACAGACAAATCTTTAAATGTTGACATTATGCCTGTTGGATTTCAAAGCTCCATCATTTTTCTCAGAGATGATGGGGAATGTCCAGATGAAATCCGTCTAAATGTGTTTGAAGTGAGAACAGCCAGAAGCACTGAAAGGTATACAGTATCATTCCCAGCTTGATTTCAATCAATTAAATAAAGTATTGAGCCAGCCAGGAGTCGAACCTAGAATCTTCTGATCCGTAGTCAGACACGTTATCCATTGCGCCACTGGCCCCACATCTAAGCTCAAGTCAGGTCACAGCTAGACCAGTGTACACAGTCATAGCGTCTGTCAACAACAAGGTTCCTTGGTTTTCTGTTTCAGATGCATATCTTAATTTGATCCTCCTGTTGTTACATGAATTTTACTGCAGAGCAAGAAATTCAAACTTGAAGTGTATCAATGTTTAAAAAGTCTTGTAAATTATGAATCTACAAAACATGTCACATTTCCTGTTGCTTGGGGAATATTGTTGTGTTGTGTGATTCTGCTGCCATTTAAAATGTGGTATCTGTTCTTACACAAGTGCATCACAAATGACAAGATGTTCTTTCCCAATACTGGGAGTTCAACCCGGGCGAAAACCAGGAATCCTAAACGCCAGACCATATGGGAAGACAGTTACTTAAAAAACATCACAGACAAATCCATAAACATTGAAATGATGCTTGTTGTAATTACAAGCTCCATCTTTTTTCTCAGAGATGTTTGGGAAAGTCCCATATAAAATCAGTCTAAAATGTGTTGAATCGAGAACTGCCAGACACAATGAAAAGTATACAGTATTTTTCCCAGCTTGATTTTGGTCAAATAAATCTAGTTTTGAACCAAACAGGAGTCAAATATTCAATCTTCCGACCTGTTATCAGACACGTTATCCATTGTGAAACTGGCCGCACGGCCAAGCTGAAGTCAGGTCACACCTAGGCCAGTATACACAGTCATAGTGTCTGTCAGCGACAAGGTTCCTTGTGATTTCTGTTACAGATGCATATCTTAATTTGATCTTCCTGTTGTCGCATGAATTTTACTGCAGAGCAAGAAATGCAGCAATGAAGTGTATTCAACGTTTAAAAAGCCTTGTATAATCTGAATCTACATAACATGTCACAGTTCCTGTTGCTGAGGGAATATTGTTGTGTTGTGTGAAACTGCTGCCAGTTAAAATGCAGCATCTGTTGTTAGACAACTGCGTACCTAATGAAAAGATATTCTTTCCCATACCGGGAGTTGAACCCGGGCCACCTGGGTGAAAACCAGGAATCCTAACCGCTAGACCATATGGGAAGACACATACTGAAAATACACATCACAGACAAATCCATAAACATTGAAATGATGCTTGTTGTAATTACAAGCTCCATCTTTTTTTCTCAGAGATGTTGGGGAAAAGTCCCATATAAAATCAGTCTAAAATGTGTTTGAATCGAGAACTGCCAGACACAATGAAAAGTATACAGTATTTTTCCCAGCTTGATTTTGGTCAAATAAATCTAGTTTTGAACCAAACAGGAGTCAAATATTCAATCTTCTGGCCTGTTATCAGACACGTTATCCATTGTGCAACTGGCCGCACGGCCAAGCTGAAGTCAGGTCACACCTAGGCCAGTATACACAGTCATAGTGTCTGTCAGCGACAAGGTTCCTTGGGATTTCTGTTACAGATGCATATCTTAATTTGATCTTCCTGTTGTCGCATGAATTTTACTGCCAGAGCAAGAAATGCAGCCATGAAGTGTATTCAACGTTTAAAAAGCCTTGTATAATTTGAATCTACATAACATGTCACATTTCCTGTTGCTGAGGGAATATTGTTGTGTTGTGTGAAACTGCTGCCAGTTAAAATGCAGCATCTGTTGTTACACAACTGCGTACCTAATGACAAGATATTCTTTCCCATACCGGGAGTTGAACCCGGGCCACCTGGGTGAAAACCAGGAATCCTAACCGCTAGACCATATGGGAAGACACATACTTAAAATACACATCACAGACAAATCTTTAAATGTTGACATTATGCCTGTTGGATTTCAAAGCTCCATCATTTTTCTCAGAGATGATGGGGAATGTCCAGATGAAATCCGTCTAAAATGTGTTTGAAGTGAGAACAGCCAGAAGCACTGAAAGGTATACAGTATCATTCCCAGCTTGATTTCAATCAATTAAATAAAGTATTGAGCCAGCCAGGAGTCGAACCTAGAATCTTCTGATCCGTAGTCAGACACGTTATCCATTGCGCCACTGGCCCCACATCTAAGCTGAAGTCAGGTCACAGCTAGACCAGTGTACACAGTCATAGCGTCTGTCAACAACAAGGTTCCTTGGTTTTTGTTTCAGATGCATATCTTAATTTGATCCTCCTGTTGTTACATGAATTTTACTGCAGAGCAAGAAATGCAAACTTGAAGTGTATCAATGTTTAAAAGTCTTGTAAATTATGAATCTACAAAACATGTCACATTTCCTGTTGCTTGGGGAATATTGTTGTGTTGTGTGATTCTGCTGCCATTTAAAATGTGGTATCTGTTCTTACACAAGTGCATCACAAATGACAAGATGTTCTTTCCCATACTGGGAGTTCAACCCGGGCGAAAACCAGGAATCCTAAACGCCAGACCATATGGGAAGACAGTTACTTAAAAAAACATCACAGACAAATCCATAAACATTGAAATGATGCTTGTTGTAATTACAAGCTCCATCTTTTTTCTCAGAGATGTTTGGGAAAAGTCCCATATAAAATCAGTCTAAAATGTGTTTGAATCGAGAACTGCCAGACACAATGAAAAGTATACAGTATTTTTCCCAGCTTGATTTTGGTCAAATAAATCTAGTTTTGAACCAAACAGGAGTCAAATATTCAATCTTCCGACCTGTTATCAGACACGTTATCCATTGTGAAACTGGCCGCACGGCCAAGCTGAAGTCAGGTCACACCTAGGCCAGTATACACAGTCATAGTGTCTGTCAGCGACAAGGTTCCTTGGGATTTCTGTTACAGATGCATATCTTAATTGATCTTCCTGTTGTCGCATGAATTTTACTGCAGAGCAAGAAATGCAGCCATGAAGTGTATTCAACGTTTAAAAAGCCTTGTATAATTTGAATCTACATAACATGTCACATTTCCTGTTGCTGAGGGAATATTGTTGTGTTGTGTGAAACTGCTGCCAGTTAAAATGCAGCACTCTGTTGTTACACAACTGCGTACCTAATGACAAGATATTCTTTCCCATACCGGGAGTTGAACCCGGGCCACCTGGGTGAAAACCAGGAATCCTAACCGCTAGACCATATGGGAAGACACATACTTAAAATACACATCACAGACAAATCTTTAAATGTTGACATTATGCCTGTTGGATTTCAAAGCTCCATCATTTTTCTCAGAGATGATGGGGAATGTCCAGATGAAATCCGTCTAAAATGTGTTTGAAGTGAGAACAGCCAGAAGCACTGAAAGGTATACAGTACATTCCAGCTTGATTTCAATCAATTAAATAAAGTATTGAGCCAGCCAGGAGTCGAACCTAGAATCTTCTGATCCGTAGTCAGACACGTTATCCATTGCGCCACTGGCCCCACATTCTAAGCTGAAGTCAGGTCACAGCTAGATCCAGTGTACACAGTCATAGCGTCTGTCAACAACAAGGTTCCTTGGTGTTCTGTTTCAGATGCATATCTTAATTTGATCCTCCTGTTGTTACATGAATTCTACTGCAGAGCAAGAAATGCAAACTTGAAGTGTATCAATGTTTAAAAAGTCTTGTAAATTATGAATCTACAAAACATGTCACATTTCCTGTTGCTTGGGAATATTGTTGTGTTGTGTGATTCTGCTGCCATTTAAAATGTGGTATCTGTTCTTACACAAGTGCATCACAAATGACAAGATGTTCTTTCCCATACTGGGAGTTCAATCCGGGCGAAAACCAGGAATCCCAAACGCCAGACCATATGGGAAGACAGTTACTTAAAGAAAACATCACAGACAAATCATAAACATTGAAATGATGCTTGTTGTAATTACAAGCTCCATCTTTTTTTCTCAGAGATGTTTGGGAAAAGTCCCATATAAAATCAGTCTAAAATGTGTTTGAATCGAGAACTGCCAGACACAATGAAAAGTATACAGTATTTTTCCCAGCTTGATTTTGGTCAAATAAATCTAGTTTTGAACAAACAGGAGTCAAATATTCAATCTTCCTGACCTGTTATCAGACACGTTATCCATTGTGCAACTGGCCGCACGGCCAAGCTGAAGTCAGGTCACACCTAGGCCAGTATACACAGTCATAGTGTCTGTCAGCGACAAGGTTCCTTGGGATTTCTGTTACAGATGCACATCTTAATTTGATCTTCCTGTTGTCGCATGAATTTTACTGCAGAGCAAGAAATGCAGCCATGAAGTGTATTCAACAGTTTAAAAAGCCTTGTATAATTTGAATCTACATAACATGTCACATTTCCTGTTGCTGAGGGACTATTGTTGTGTTGTGTGAAAATGCTGCCAGTTAAATTCAGCATCTGTTGTTACACAACTGCGTACCTAATGACAAGATATTCTTTCCCATACCGGGAGTTGAACCCGGCCACCTGGGTGAAAACCAGGAATCCTAACGCACTAGACCATATGGGAAGACACATACTGAAAATACACATCACAGACAAATCCATAACATTGAAATGATGCTTGTTGTAATTACAAGCTCCATCTTTTTTCTCAGAGATGTTGGGGAAAAGTCCCATATAAAACTCAGTCTAAATGTGTTGAATCGAGAAACTGCCAGACACAATGAAAAGTATACAGTCTTTTTCCCGGCTTGATTTTGGTCAATAAATCGAGTTTTGAACCAAACAGGAGTCAAATATTCAATCTTCTGACCTGTTATCAGACACGTTATCCATTGTGCATCTGGCCGCACGGCCAAGCTGAAGTCAGGTCACACTAGGCCAGTATACACAGTCATAGTGTCTGTCAGCGACAAGGTTCCTTGGGATTTCTGTTACAGATGCATATCTTAATTTGATCTTCCTGTTGTCGCATGAATTTTACTGCAGAGCAAGAAATGCAGCCATGAAGTGTATTCAAGTTTAAAAAGCCTTGTATAATTTGAATCTACATAACATGTCACATTTCCTGTTGCTGAGGGAATATTGTTGTGTGAAACTGCAGCATCTGTTGTTAAACAACTGCGTACCTAATGACAAGATATTCTTTCCCATACCGGGAGTTGAACCCGGGCCACCTGGGTGAAAACCAGGAATCCTAACCGCTAGACCATATGGGAAGACACCATACTTAAAATACACATCACAGACAAATCTTTAAATGTTTGACATTATGCTGTTGGATTTCAAAGCTCCATCATTTTTCTCAGAGATGATGGGGAATGTCCAGATGAAATCCGTCTAAAATGTGTTTGAAGTGAGAACAGCCAGAAGCACTGAAAGGTATACAGTATAATTCCCAGCTTGATTTCAATCAATTAAATAAAGTATTGAGCCAGCCAGGAGTCGAACCTAGAATCTTCTGATCCGTAGTCAGACACGTTATCCATTGCCACACTGGCCCCACATCTAAGCTGAAGTCAGGTCACAGCTAGACCAGTGTACACAGTCATAGCGTCTGTCAACAACAAGGTTCCTTGGTTTTCTGTTTCAGATGCATATCTTAATTTGATCCTCCTGTTGTTACATGAATTTTACTGCAGAGCAAGAAATGCAAACTTGAAGTGTATCAATGTTTAAAAAGTCTTGTAAATTATGAATCTACAAAACATGTCACATTTCCTGTTGCTTGGGGAATATTGTTGTGTTGTGTGATTCTGCTGCCATTTAAAATGTGGTATCTGTTCTTACACAAGTGCATCACAAATGACAAGATGTTCTTTCCCATACTGGGAGTTCAATCCGGGCGAAAACCAGGAATCCCAAACGCCAGACCATATGGGAAGACAGTTACTTAAAGAAAACATCACATACAAATCCATAAACATTGAAATGATGCTTGTTGTAATTACAAGCTCCATCTTTTTTCTCAGAGATGTTGGGGAAAAGTCCCCATATAAATCAGTCTAAAATGTGTTTGAATCCAGAACTGCCAGACACAATGAAAAGTATACAGTATTTTTCCCAGCCTGATTTTGGTCAAATAAATCTAGTTTTGAACCAAACAGGAGTCAAATATTCAATCTTCTGACCTGTTATCAGACACGTTATCCATTGTGAAACTGGCCGCACGGCCAAGCTGAAGTCAGGTGCACACTAGGCCAGTATACACAGTCTAGTGTCTGTCAGCGACAGGTTCCTTGGGATTTCTGTTACAGATGCATATCTTAATTTGATCTTCGCTGTTGTTGCATGAATTTTAACTGCAGAGCAAGAAATGCAGCCATGAAGTGTATTCAACGTTTAAAAAGCCTTGTATAATTTGAATCTACATAACATGTCACATTTCCTGTTGCTGAGGGAATATTGTTGTGTTGTGTGAAACTGCAGCATCTGTTGTTAAACAACTGCGTACCTAATGACAAGATATTCTTTCCCATACCGGGAGTTGAACCCGGGCCACCTGGGTGAAAACCAGGAATCCTAACCGCTAGACCATATGGGAAGACACATACTTAAAATACACATCACAGACAAATCTTTAAATGTTTGACATTATGCCTGTTGGATTTCAAAGCTCCATCATTTTTCTCAGAGATGATGGGGAATGTCCAGATGAATCCGTCTAAAATGTGTTTGAAGTGAGAACCAGCCAGAAGCACTGAAAGGTATACAGTATAATTCCCAGCTTGATTTCAATCAATTAAATAAAGTATTGAGCAGCCAGGAGTCGAACCTAGAATCTTCTGATCGTAGTCAGACACGTTATCCATTGCCCCACTGGCCCCACATCTAAGCTGAAGTCAGGTCACAGCTAGACCAGTGTACACAGTCATAGCGTCTGTCAACAACAAGGTTCCTTGGTTTTCTGTTTCAGATGCATATCTTAATTTGATCCTCCTGTTGTTACATGAATTTTACTGCAGAGCAAGAAATGCAAACTTGAAGTGTATCAATGTTTAAAAAGTCTTGTAAATTATGAATCTACAAAACATGTCACATTTCCTGTTGCTGGGGAATATTGTTGTGTTGTGTGATTCTGCTGCCATTTAAAATGTGGTATCTGTTCTTACACAAGTGCATCACAAATGACAAGATGTTCTTTCCCATACTGGGAGTTCCAACCGGGCGAAACCAGGAATCCTAAACGCCAGACCATATGGGAAGACAGTTACTTAAAAAAACATCACAGACAAATCCATAAACATTGAAATGATGCTTGTTGTAATTACAAGCTCCATCTTTTTTCTCAGAGATGTTGGGGAAAAGTCCCATATAAAATCAGTCTAAAATGTGTTTGAATCGAGAACTGCCAGACACAATGAAAAGTATACAGTATTTTTCCCAGCTTGATTTTGGTCAAATAAATCTAGTTTTGAACCAAACAGGAGTCAAATATTCAATCTTCTGACCTGTTATCAGACACGTTATCAATTGCGCAACTGGCCGCACGGCCAAGCTGAAGTCAGGTCACACCTAGGCCAGTATACACAGTCATAGTGTCTGTCAGCGACAAGGTTCCTTGGGATTTCTGTTACAGATGCATATCTTAATTTGATCCTACTGTTGTTACATGAATTTTACTGAAGAGCAAGAAATGCAGCCATGAAGTGTATTCACATTTAAAAGCCTTGTATATTTGAATCTACATAACATGTCACTTTCCTGTGGCTGAGGGAATATTGTTGTGTTGTGTGAAACTGCTGCATCTGTTGTTACACAAGTGCGTACCTAACGACAAGATATTCCTTCCCATACTGGGAGTTGAACCCGGGCCACCTGCGGTGAAAACCAGGAATCCTAAATGCTAGACCATATGGGAAGACACATACTTAAAATACACATCACAGACAAATCTTTAAATGTTGACATTATGCCTGTTGGATTTAAAAGCTCCATCTTTTTTCTCAGAGATGATGGGGAATGTCCAGATGAAATCCGTCTAAAATGTGTTTGAAGTGAGAACAGCCAGAAGCACTGAAAGGTATACAGTATCATTCCCAGCTTGATTTCAATCAATTAAATAAAGTATTGAGCCAGCCAGGAGTCGAAACTAGAATCTTCTGATCCGTAGTCAGACCCGTTATCCATTGCGCCACTGGCCCCACGTCTAGCTTAAGTCAGGTCACAACTAGCCAGTGTCACAGTCTTAGCGTCTGTCAACAAACAAGGTTCCTTGGTTTTCTGTTTCAGATGCATATCTTAATTTGATCCCCTGTTGTTACATGCATTTTACTGCAGAGCAAGAAATTCAAACTTGAAAGTGTATCAATGTTTAAAAAGTCTTGTAAATTATGAATCTACAAAACATGTCACATTTCCTGTTGCTTGGGGAATATTGTTGTGTTGTGTGATTCTGCTGCCATTTAAAATGTGGTATCTGTTCTTACACAAGTGCATCACAAATGACAAGATGTTCTTTCCCATACTGGGAGTTCAACCCGGGCGAAAACCAGGAATCCTAAACGCCAGACCATATGGGAAGACAGTTACTTAAAAAAAACATCACAGACAAATCCATAAACATTGAAATGATGCTTGTTGTAATTAACAAGCTCCATCTTTTTTCTCAGAGATGTTGGGGAAAAGTCCCATATAAAATCAGTCTAAAATGTGTTTGAATCGAGAACTGCCAGACACAATGAAAAGTATACAGTATTTTTCCCAGCTTGATTTTGGTCAAATAAATCTAGTTTTGAACCAAACAGGAGTCAAATATTCAATCTTCTGACCTGTTATCAGACACGTTATCAATTGCGCAACTGGCCGCACGGCCAAGCTGAAGTCAGGTCACACCTAGGCCAGTATACACAGTCATAGTGTCTGTCAGCGACAAGGTTCCTTGGGATTTCTGTTACAGATGCATATCTTAATTTGATCCTCCTGTTGTTACATGAATTTTACTGCAGAGCAAGAAATGCAGCCATGAAGTGTATTCAACAGTTTAAAAAGCCTTGTATAATTTGAATCTACATAACATGTCACATTTCCTGTTGCTGAGGGAATATTGTTGTGTTGTGTGAAACTGCTGCCAGTTAAAATCGCAGCATCTGTTGTTACACAAGTGCTTACCTAACAACAAGATATTCTTTCCCATATCGGGAGTTGAACCCGGGCCACCTGGGTGAAAACCAGGAATCCTAACCACTAGACCACATGGGAAGACACATACTTAAACTACACATCACAGACAAATCTTTAAATGTTGACATTATGCCATTTGGATTTAAAAGCTCCATCTTTTTTCTCAGAGATGATGGGGAATGTCCAGATGAAATCTGTCTAAAATGTGTTTGAAGTGAGAACAGCCAGAAGCACTGAAATGTATACCAGTATCATTCCCAGCTTGATTTCAATCAATTTAATAAGTATTGAGCCAGCCAGGAGTCGAACCTAGAATCTTCTGATCCGTGGTCAGACACGTTATCCATTGCGCCACTGGCCCCACTTCTAAGCTGAAGTCAGGTCACAGCTAGACCAGTGTACACAGTCATAGCGTCTGTCAACAACAAGGTTCCTTGGTTTTCTGTTTCAGATGCATATCTTAATTGGATCCTCCTGTTGTTACATGAATTTTACTGCCAGAGCAAGAAATGCAAACTTGAAGTGTATCAATGTTTAAAAAGTCTTGTAAATTATGAATCTACAAAACATGTCACATTTCCTGTTGCTTGGGGAATATTGTTGTATTGTGTGATTCTGCTGCCATTTAAAATGTGGTATCTGTTCTTACACAAGTGCATCACAAATGACAAGATGTTCTTTCCCATACTGGGAGTTCAACCCGGGCGAAAACCAGGAATCCTAAACGCCAGACCATATGGGAAGACAGTTACTTAAAAAAACATCACAGACAAATCCATAAACATTGAAATGATGCTTGTTGTAATTACAAGCTCCATCTTTTTTCTCAGAGATGTTGGGGAAAAGTCCCATATAAAATCAGTCTAAATGTGTTTGAATCGAGAACTGCCAGACACAATGAAAAGTATACAGTATTTTTCCCAGCTTGATTTTGGTCAAATAAATCTAGTTTTGAACCAAACAGGAGTCAAATATTCAATCTTCTGACCTGTTATCAGACACGTCATCCATTGTGCAACTGGCCGCACGGCCAAGCTGAAGTCAGGTCACACCTAGGCCAGTATACACAGTCATAGTGTCTGTCAGCGGACAAGGTTCCTTGGGGATTTCTGTTACAGATGCACATCTTAATTTGATCTTCCTGTGTGTCGCAATGAATTTTATCTGCAGAGCCAAGAAATGCAGCCATGAAGTGTATTCAACATTTAATAAAGCATTGTATAATTTGAATCTACATAACATGTCACATTTCCTTTGTTGCTGAGGGAATATTGTTGTGTTGTGTGAAAATTCTGCCAGTTAAAATCCAGCATCTGTGTGTTACACAACTGCGTACCTAATGACAAGATATTCTTTCCCATACCGGGAGTTGAACCCGGGCCACCTGGGTGAAAACCAGGAATCCTAACCACTAGACCATATGGGAAGACACATACTGAAAATACACATCACAGACAAATCCATAAACATTGAAATGATGCTTGTTGTAATTACAAGCTCCATCTTTTTCTCAGAGATGTTGGGGAAAAGTCCCATATAAATCAGTCTAAATGTGTTGATCGAGAACTGCCAGACACAATGAAAGTATACAGTATTTTTCCAGCTTGATTTGGTCAAATAAATCGAGTTTTGAACCAAACAGGAGTCAAATATTCAATCTTCTGACCTGTTATCAGACACGTTATCCATTGTGCATCTGGCCGCACCGCCCAAGCTGAAGTCAGGTCACACCTAGGCCAGTATACACAGTCATAGTGTCTGTCAGCGACAAGGTTCCTTGGATTTCTGTTACAGTTGCATATCTTAATTTGATCCTCCTGTTGTTACATGAATTTTACTGCAGAGCAAGAAATGCAGCCATGAAGTGTATTCAACGTTTAAAAAGCCTTGTATAATTTGAATCTACATAACATGTCACATTTCCTGTTGCTGAGGGAATATTGTTGTGTTGTGTGAAACTGCTGCCAGTTAAAATGTAGCATCTGTTGTTACACAAGTGCGTACCTAATGACAAGATATTCTTTCCCATACCGGGAGTTGAACCCGGCCACCTGGGTGAAAACCAGGAATCCTAACCGCTAGACCATATGGGAAGACACATACTTAAAATACACATCACAGACAAATCTTTAAATGTTGACATGATGCTTGTTGGATTAAAAGCTCCATTTTTTCTCAGAGATGTTGGGGAAAGTCCATATGAAATCAGTCTAAAATGTGTTTGAATCGAGAACTGCCAGAACAATGAAAGGTATACAGTATTTTCCCAGCTTGATTTTGGTCAATTAAATAAGTTTGAGCCAAACAGGAGTCAAATAGAATCTTCTGACCGTAGTCAGACACGTTATCCATTGCGCACTGGCCCCACGGCCAAGCTGAAGTCAGGTCACACTAGACCAGTATACACAGTCATAGTGTCTGTCAGCAACAAGGTTCCTTGGTTTTCTGTTTCAGATGCATATCTTAATTTGATCCTCCTGTTGTTACATGAATTTTACTGCAGAGCAAGAAATGCAAACTTGAAGTGTATCAATGTTTAAAAAGTCTTGTAAATTATGAATCTACATAACATGTCACATTTCCTGTTGCTGGGGAATATTGTTGTGTTGTGTGATTCTGCTGCCATTTAAAATGTGCATCTGTTGTTACACAAGTGCATCACAAATGACAAGATATTCTTTCCCATACTGGGAGTTCAACCCGGGCGAAAACCAGGAATCCTAAACGCCAGACCATATGGGAAGACAGTACTTAAAAAAACATCACAGACAAATCCATAAACATTGAAATGATGCTTGTTGTAATTACAAGCTCCATCTTTTTTCTCAGAGATGTTGGGGAAAGTCCCATATAAAATCAGTCTAAAATGTGTTTGAATCGAGAACTGCCAGACACAATGAAAAGTATACAGTATTTTTCCCAGCTTGATTTTGGTCAAATAAATCTAGTTTTGAACCAAACAGGAGTCAAATATTCAATCTTCTGACCTGTTATCAGACACGTTATCCATTGTGCAACTGGCCGCACGGCCAAGCTGAAGTCAGGTCACACCTAGGCCAGTATACACAGTCATAGTGTCTGTCAGCGACAAGGTTCCTTGGGATTTCTGTTACAGATGCATATCTTAATTTGATCTTCCTGTTGTCGCATGAATTTTACTGCAGAGCAAGAAATGCAGCCATGAAGTGTATTCAATGTTTAAAAAGCCTTGTATAATTTGAATCTACATAACATGTCACATTTCCTGTTGCTGAGGGAATATTGTTGTGTTGTGTGAAACTGCTGCCAGTTAAAATGCAGTATCTGTTGTTACACAAGTGCTACCTAATGACAAGATATTCTTTCCCATACCGGGAGTTGAACCCGGCCACCTGGGTGAAAACCAGGAATCCTAACCGCTAGACCATATGGGAAGACACATACTTAAAATACACATCACAGACAAATCCATAAACATTGAAATGATGCTTGTTGTAATTACAAGCTCCATCTTTTTTCTCAGAGATGTTGGGGAAAAGTCCCATATAAAATCAGTCTAAAATGTGTTTGAATCGAGAACTGCCAGACACAATGAAAGTATACAGTATTTTCCCAGCTTGATTTTGGTCAAATAAATCTAGTTTTGAACCAAACAGGAGTCAAATATTCAATCTTCTGACCTGTTATCAGACACGTTATCCATTGTGCAACTGGCCGCACGGCCAAGCTGAAGTCAGGTCACACCTAGGCCAGTATACACAGTCATAGTGTCTGTCAGCGACAAGGTTCCTTGGGATTTCTGTTACAGATGCATATCTTAATTTGATCTTCCTGTTGTCGCATGAATTTTACTGCAGAGCAAGAAATGCAGCCATGAAGTGTATTCAACGTTTAAAAAGCCTTGTATAATTTGAATCTACATAACATGTCACATTTCCTGTTGCTGAGGGAATATTGTTGTGTTGTGTGAAACTGCTGCCAGTTAAAATGCAGCATCTGTTGTTACACAACTGCGTACCTAATGACAAGATTATTCTTTCCCATACCGGGAGTTGAACCCGGCCACCTGGGTGAAAACCAGGAATCTAACGCTAGACCATATGGGAAGACACATACTTAACATACACATCACAGACAACATTTTAAATGTTGACATTATGCTGTTGGATTTCAAAGCTCCATCATTTTTCTCAGAGATGATGGGGAATGTCCAGATGAAATCCGTCTAATGTGTTTGAAGTGAGAACAGCCAGAAGCACTGAAAGGTATACAGTATCATTCCCAGCTTGATTTCAATCAATTAAATAAGTGTTGAGCCAGCCAGGAGTCAAACCATAGAATCTTCTGATCCGCTAGTCAGACACGTTATCTATTGCCACCACTGGCCCCACATCTAAGTGAAGTCAGGTCACAGCTAGACCAGTGTACACAGTCATAGCGTCTGTCAACAACAAGGTTCCTTGGTTTTCTGTTTCAGATGCATATCTTAATTTGATCCTCCTGTTGTTCCATGAATTTTACTGCAGAGCAAGAAATGCAAACTTGAAGTGTATCAATGTTTAAAAAGTCTTGTAAATTATGAATCTACAAAACATGTCACATTTCCTGTTGCTTGGGGAATATTGTTGTGTTGTGTGATTCTGCTGCCATTTAAAATGTGGTATCTGTTCTTACACAAGTGCATCACAAATGACAAGATGTTCTTTCCCATACTGGGAGTTCAACCCGGGCGAAAACCAGGAATCCTAAACGCCAGACCATATGGGAAGACAGTACTTAAAAAAAACATCACAGACAAATCCATAAACATTGAAATGATGCTTGTTGTAATTACAAGCTCCATCTTTTTCTCAGAGATGTTGGGGAAAAGTCCCATATAAAATCAGTCTAAAATGTGTTTGAATCGAGAACTGCCAGACACAATGAAAAGTATACAGTATTTTCCCAGCTTGATTTTGGTCAAATAAATCTAGTTTTGAACCAAACAGGAGTCAAATATTCAATCTTCGACCTGTTATCAGACACGTTATCCATTGTGAAACTGGCCGCACGGCCAAGCTGAAGTCAGGTCACACCTAGGCCAGTATACACAGTCATAGTGTCTGTCAGCGACAAGGTTCCTTGGGATTTCTGTTACAGATGCATATCTTAATTTGATCTTCCTGTTGTCGCATGAATTTTACTGCAGAGCAAGAAATGCAGCATGAAGTGTATTCAACGTTTAAAAAGCCTTGTATAATTTGAATCTACATAACATGTCACATTTCCTGTTGCTGAGGGAATATTGTTGTGTTGTGTGAAACTGCTGCCAGTTAAAATGCAGCATCTGTTGTTACACAACTGCGTACCTAATGACAAGATATTCTTTCCCATACGGGAGTTGAACCCGGGCCACCTGGGTGAAAACCAGGAATCCTAACCGCTAGACCATATGGGAAGACACATACTTAAAATACACATCACAGACAAATCTTAAACATTGAAATTATGCTTGTTGTAATTACAAGCTCCATCTTTTTCTCAGAGATGTGGGGAAAAGTCCAGATGAAATCAGTCTAAAATGTGTTTGAATCGAGAACAGCCAGACACAATGAAAAGTATACAGTATTTTCCCAGCTTGATTTTGGTCAATAAATCTAGTTTGAACCAAACAGGAGTCAAATATTCAATCTTCTGACCGTTATCAGACACGTTATCCATTGCGCAACTGGCCGCACGGCCAAGCTGAAGTCAGGTCACACCTAGGCCAGTGTACACAGTCATAGCGTCTGTCAGCAACAAGGTTCCTTGGTTTTCTGTTCAGATGCATATCTTAATTTGATCCTCCTGTTGTCCATGAATTTTACTGCAGAGCAAGAAATGCAAACATGAAGTGTATCAATGTTTAAAAAGTCTTGTATAATTGAATCTACAAACATGTCACATTTCCTGTTGCTTGGGAATATTGTTGTGTGTGTGTGATTCTGCTGCCATTTAAAATGTGGTATCTGTTCTTACACAAGTGCATACAAATGACAAGATGTTCTTTCCCATACTGGGAGTTGAACCCAGGCCCCTGGGAAAACCAGGAATCCTAAACGCCAGACCATATGGGAAGACACATACTTAAAAAAACATCACAGACAAATCCATAAACATTGAAATGATGCTTGTTGTAATTACAAGCTCCATCTTTTTCTCAGAGATGTTGGGGAAAAGTCCCATATAAAATCAGTCTAAAATGTGTTTGAATCGAGAACTGCCAGACACAATGAAAAGTATACAGTATTTTTCCCAGCTTGATTTTGGTCAAATAAATCTAGTTTTGAACCAAACAGGAGTCAAATATTCAATCTTCTGACCTGTTATCAGACACGTTATCCATTGTGCAACTGGCCGCACGGCCAAGCTGAAGTCAGGTCACACCTAGGCCAGTATACACAGTCATAGTGTCTGTCAGCGACAAGGTTCCTTGGGATTTCTGTTACAGATGCATATCTTAATTTGATCTTCCTGTTGTCGCATGAATTTTACTGCAGAGCAAGAAATGCAGCCATGAAGTGTATTCAATGTTTAAAAAGCCTGTATAATTTGAATCTACATAACATGTCACATTTCCTGTTGCTGAGGGAATATTGTTGTGTTGTGTGAAATGCTGCCAGTTAAAATGCAGCATCTGTTGTTACACAAGTGCGTACCTAATGACAAGATATTCTTTCCCATACCGGGAGTTGAACCCGGGCCACCTGGGTGAAAACCAGGAATCCTAACCGCTAGACCATATGGGAAGACACTTGAAAATACACATCACAGACAAATCCATAAACATTGAAATGATGCTTGTTGTAATTACAAGCTCCATCTTTTTTCTCAGAGATGTTGGGAAAAGTCCCATATAAAATCAGTCTAAAATGTGTTTGAATCGAGAACTGCCAGACACAATGAAAAGTATACAGTATTTTTCCCAGCTTGATTTTGGTCAAATAAATCTAGTTTTGAACAAACAGGAGTCAAATATTCAATCTTCTGACTGTTATCAGACACGTTATCCATTGTGCAACTGGCCGCACGGCCAAGCTGAAGTCAGGTCACACCTAGGCCAGTATACACAGTCATAGTGTCTGTCAGCGACAAGGTTCCTTGGGATTTCTGTTACAGATGCATATCTTAATTTGATCTCCTGTTGTCGCATGAATTTTACTGCAGAGCAAGAAATGCAGCATGAAGTGTATTCAACGTTTAAAAAGCCTTGTATAATTTGAATCTACATAACATGTCACATTCCTGTTGCTGAGGGAATATTGTTGTGTGTGTGTGAAACTGCTGCCAGTTAAAATGCAGCATCTGTTGTTACACAACTGCGTACTAATGACAAGATATTCTTTCCCATACCGGGAGTTGAACCCGGCCACCTGGTGAAAACCAGGAATCCTAACCGCTAGACCATATGGGAAGACACATACTTAAAATACACATCACAGACAAATCTTTAAATGTTGACATTATGCCTGTTGGATTTCAAAGCTCCATCATTTTTCTCAGAGATGATGGGGAATGTCCAGATGAAATCCGTCTAAAATGTGTTTGAAGTGAGAACAGCCAGAAGCATGAAAGGTATACAGTATCATTCCCAGCTTGATTTCAATCAATTAAAAAAGGTTGAGCAGCCAGGAGTCAAACATAGAATCTTCTGATCCGTAGTCAGACACGTATCCATTGCGCCACTGGCCCCACATCTAAGCTGAAGTCAGGTCACAGCTAGACCAGTGTACACAGTCATAGCGTCTGTCAACAACAAGGTTCCTTGGTTTTCTGTTTCAGATGCATATCTTAATTTGATCCTGTTGTTCCATGAATTTTACTGCAGAGCAAGAAATGCAAACTTGAAGTGTATCAATGTTTAAAAAGTCTTGTAAATTATGAATCTACAAAACATGTCACATTTCCTGTTGCTTGGGGAATATTGTTGTGTTGTGTGATTCTGCTGCCATTTAAATGTGGTATCTGTTCTTACACAAGTGCATCACAAATGACAAGATGTTCTTTCCCATACTGGGAGTTCAACCCGGGTGAAAACCAGGAATCCTAAACGCCAGACCATATGGGAAGACAGTTACTTAAAAAAAACATCACAGACAAATCCATAAACATTGAAATGATGCTTGTTGTAATTACAAGCTCCATCTTTTTTCAGAGAGATGTTTGGGAAAAGTCCCATATAAAATCAGTCTAAAATGTGTTTGAATCGAGAACTGCCAGACACAATGAAAAGTATACAGTATTTTTCCCAGCTTGATTTGGTCAAATAAATCTAGTTTTGAACCAAACAGGAGTCAAATATTCAATCTTCCGACCTGTTATCAGACACGTTATCCATTGTGAAACTGGCCGCACGGCCAAGCTGAAGTCAGGTCACACCTAGGCCAGTATACACAGTCATAGTGTCTGTCAGCGACAAGGTTCCTTGGATTTCTGTTACAGATGCATATCTTAATTTGATCTTCCTGTTGTCGCATGAATTTTACTGCAGAGCAAGAAATGCAGCAATGAAGTGTATTCAACGTTAAAAAGCCTTGTATAATCTGAATCTACATAACATGTCACATTTCCTGTTGCTGAGGGAATATTGTGTTGTTGTGTGAAACTGCTGCCAGTTAAAATGCAGCATCTGTTGTTACACAACTGCGTACACTAATGACAAGATATTCTTTCCCATACGGGAGTTGAACCCGGGCCACCTGGGTGAAAACCAGGAATCCTAACCGCTAGACCATATGGGAAGACACATACTGAAAATACACATCACAGACAAATCCATAAACATTGAAATGATGCTGTTGTAATTACAAGCTCCATCTTTTTCTCAGAGATGTTGGGGAAAAGTCCATATAAAATCAGTCTAAAATGTGTTTGAATCGAGAACTGCCAGACACAATGAAAAGTATACAGTATTTTCCCAGCTTGATTTTGGTCAAATAAATCTAGTTTTGAACCAAACAGGAGTCAAATATTCAATCTTCTGACTGTTATCAGACACGTTATCCATTGTGCAACTGGCCGCAGGCCAAGCTGAAGTCAGGTCACACCTAGGCCAGTATACACAGTCATAGTGTCTGTCAGCGACAAGGTTCCTTGGGATTTCTGTTACAGATGCATATCTTAATTTGATCTTCCTGTTGTCGCATGAATTTTACTGCAGAGCAAGAAATGCAGCATGAATGAAGTATTCAACGTTTAAAAAGCCTTGTATAATTGAATCTACATAACATGTCACATTTCCTGTTGCTGAGGGAATATTGTTGTGTTGTGTGAAACTGCTGCCAGTTAAAATGCAGCATCTGTTTACACAAACTGCGTACCTAATGACAAGATATTCTTTCCCATACCGGGAGTTGAACACGGGCCACCTGGGTGAAAACCAGGAAT
This sequence comes from Oncorhynchus kisutch, assembly GCF_002021735.2. Lineage (NCBI taxonomy): Eukaryota > Metazoa > Chordata > Actinopteri > Salmoniformes > Salmonidae > Oncorhynchus > Oncorhynchus kisutch. The sequence continues at coordinate 2,683 of NW_022262859.1, read as the reverse complement.
CCTAAACGCTAGACCATATGGGAAGACACATACTTAAAATACACATCACAGACAAATCTTTAAATGTTGACATATGCCTGTTGGATTCAAAGCTCCATCATTTTTCTCAGAGATGATGGGGAATGTCCAGATGAAATCCGTCTAAAATGTGTTTGAAGTGAGAACAGCCAGAAGCACTGAAAGGTATACAGTATCATTCCCAGCTTGATTTCAATCAATTAAATAAAGTATTGAGCCAGCCAGGAGTCGAACCTAGAATCTTCTGATCCGTAGTCAGACGTTATCCATTGCGCCACTGGCCCCACATCTAAGCTGAAGTCAGGTCACAGCTAGACCAGTGTACACAGTCATAGCGTCTGTCAACAACAAGGTTCCTTGGTTTTCTGTTTCAGATGCATATCTTAATTTGATCCTCCTGTTGTTACATGAATTTTACTGCAGAGCAAGAAATGCAAACTTGAAGTGTATCAATGTTTAAAAAGTCTTGTAAATTATGAATCTACAAAACATGTCACATTTCCTGTTGCTTGGGGAATATTGTTGTGTTGTGTGATTCTGCTGCCATTTAAATGTGGTATCTGTTCTTACACAAGTGCATCACAAATGACAAGATGTTCTTTCCCATACTGGGAGTTCAACCGGGCGAAAACCAGGAATCCTAAACGCCAGACCATATGGGAAGACAGTTACTTAAAAAAAACATCACAGACAAATCCATAAACATTGAAATGATGCTTGTTGTAATTACAAGCTCCATCTTTTTCTCAGAGATGTTTGGGAAAAGTCCCATATAAAATCAGTCTAAAATGTGTTTGAATCGAGAACTGCCAGACACAATGAAAAGTATACAGTATTTTCCCAGCTTGATTTTGGTCAAATAAATCTAGTTTGAACCAAACAGGAGTCAAATATTCAATCTTCCGACCTGTATCAGACACGTTATCCATTGTGAAACTGGCCGCACGGCCAAGCTGAAGTCAGGTCACACTAGGCCAGTATACACAGTCATAGTGTCTGTCAGCGACAAGGTTCCTTGGGATTTCTGTACAGATGCATATCTTAATTTGATCTCCTGTTGTCGCATGAATTTTACTGCAGAGCAAGAAATGCAGCAATGAAGTGTATTCAACGTTAAAAAGCCTTGTATAATCTGAATCTACATAACATGTCACATTTCTGTTGCTGAGGGAATATTGTGTGTTGTGTGAAACTGCTGCCAGTTAAAATGCAGCATCTGTTGTTACACAACTGCGTACCTAATGACAAGATATTCTTTCCCATACCGGGAGTTGAACCCGGGCCACCGGGTGAAAACCAGGAATCCTAACGCTAGACCATATGGGAAGACACATACTTAAAATACACATCACAGACAAATCCATAAACATTGAATGATGCCTGTTGTAATTCACAAGCTCCATCTTTTTCTCAGAGATGATGGGGAAAGTCCATATAATCACGTCTAAAATGTGTTTGAATCGAGAGAACTGCCAGACACAATGAAAAGTATACAGTATTTTCCCAGCTTGATTTTGGTCAAATAAATCTAGTTTTGAACCAAACAGGAGTCAAATATTCAATCTTCTGACCTGTTATCAGACACGTTATCCATTGTGCACTGGCCGCACGGCCAAGCTGAAGTCAGGTCACACCTAGGCCAGTATACACAGTCATAGTGTCTGTCAGCGACAAGGTTCCTTGGGATTCTGTTACAGATGCATCTTAATTTGATCTTCCTGTTGTCGCATGAATTTTACTGCAGAGCAAGAAATGCAGCTTGAAGTGTATTCAACGTTTAAAAAGCTTGTATAATTTGAATCTACATAACATGTCACATTCCTGTTGCTGGGGAATATTGTTGTGTTGTGTGAAACTGCTGCCAGTAAATGCAGCATCTGTTGTTACACAACTGCATACCTAATGACAAGATATCTTTCCCATACCGGGAGTTGAACCGGGCACCTGGGTGAAAACCAGGAATCCTAAACGCTAGACCATATGGGAAGACAGTTACTTAAAAAAACATCACAGACAAATCTTTAAATTGACATTATGCCTGTTGGATTTCAAAGCTCCATCATTTTCTCAGAGATGATGGGGAATGTCCCAGATGAATCCGTCTAAAATGTGTTTGAAGTGAGAACAGCCAGAAGCATGAAAGTATACAGTATCATTCCCAGCTTGATTTCAATCAATTAAATAAAGTATTGAACCAACAGGAGTCAAATATAGAATCTTCTGATCCTGTAGTCAGACACGTTATCCATTGCGCCAACTGGCCCACATCCAAGCTGAAGTCAGGTCACAGCTAGACCAGTGTACACAGTCATTAGTCTGTCAACAACAAGGTTCCTTGGTGTTTCTGTTACAGATGCATATCTTATTTGATCCTCCTGTTGTACATGAATTTTACTGCAGAGCAAGAAATGCAAAACTGAAGTGTATTCAAGTTTAAAAAGTCTTGTAAATTATGAATCTACAAAAACATGTCACATTTCTGTTGCTGGGGAATATGTTGTTGTTGTGTGATTCTGCTGCCATTTAAAATGTGGTATCTGTTCTACACAAGTGCATCACAAATGACAAGATTTCTTTCCCATACTGGGAGTTCAACACGGGGCGAAAACACAGGAATCCTAAACCGCCAGACCATATGGGAAGACACAAACTTAAAATACACATC